>NC_141756.1:115942509-116155009 GCF_982258835.1 Parasteatoda tepidariorum | reverse complement strand
AGGAATAAATACAGTATATTCCCGATATCTCAAAGTCGAAGGGAAGCTGAAAAAATTTCGAGATAGCGAGGTTTTGTTATAGCAAGTTCAGAACTAAATATATTCTAAAAAACAGAAAAACAGATTCTAAAAAATTACTCTAAAATGTAGAGTTATGAAACATAATAATTACTAATAAATATCTATGTAATGACAGTTGACTCTAAATCTAAATACAACAATTGTAATTTTATTTTCAAAAGACAAAAATAATTATGCATTAAATAGAAAAGAGTTGGTTTACAATGAACTTACAATGAAATTTTTTTTAAAAAAATTTCCTCTTCTATTTCAAATAAAAGTTCGATATAATAAGGTTTTGAGGAGATACCCTTCGACATAGGAATTTAACTTAACATTACGTGAATATATAATGCCCAAAAGGAAAAATATTTGTTTTTTGACATAACAAGAATTTTGAGGTATCGAAGCGCGAGATATCGAGAGTGTATTGCATTTAGAAGCAATTTTTAACACAATATTTCTTTTCTTTTTGCTGCAAACGATTTCGAAAGACTATCATGGTGGGGATATAATTTTCCCTAAATCCCTAAAATTTTATATTTTCAGACGATGTAAAAATCCTTATATGAATCATTTTTATTCAATTTCAATTCTTTTACTCATTTTAAGATTCAGAGCCATTTATGAAAATGTTTTTTTTTTTTCTTTCTATCTTGTCTGATTTGTGGAACTCTCTGTTTGGCATAAGATGTATGCTAAAGGCGTATTAGCCTTTAGCAAAATTAAGAAGACTTGTATAAACATGAAAATGAGGGTAATTCATTTATTAGTTATTTTATTTAAAAAAGAAAAGAGGTGGAGTTGGATTACTATTGAAAGAAGGCTTTCAAATATCAGCCTCTATTCTTGAAGATGAGTGGAGGTGTAGTTTTATGATGGATAATCGATCACCTGTGAAATTTTTAACCCCTTCCAAACAAAAAGCGTGAGAAAGTAAATGATAAGAAACCAGCATTAAAAGAAAAACAGATGTTAACAAATTGCCTTCAAACTTCTTGAAATAAGATTTATTACTTACCGCAGGTTGTCCTGTCTCTTTCTTTCTTCGAAATAATTATATTTTACTACTTAGAGAAATACAGAGAATGAAATATCAGAAGTTAGTTCCACAGAAAAGAATTTTCGATAAAGAACAGAAGAAGAAAAAAAAACGTGTGCAATGTTAAGTTGACTTTCATGAACAGGTTTTTCACAACAAGAAATGAATTGGAAATTGAGAAAAAGAAGGGAATTTTCGCTGGAACGATTTTTTAAAAGCAAAATAGTTTGACATTCGAAGTTTGAAAGGTAAAAATTTGATTGCTATTGTCAGAATGCTTAGTTCCGAAAGTACAAAAACGGGCAATTATTCTGTCCATTATTAGGCCCACTGTCTCTATCATTTGATGAGATAATAATTAGGCAAAAAATTATCTTCTGTCTTTGGTAATTTAAAAAAAAGAAGAAAAAAATAGGAAAGAATTAGGAGTGGCAAAACTGTTACTTATATGCGATATTTTATTTTATTTTATAACCACTGTTGAGCAGAAGACCTATTTTTGGGTTTCGACTATCCATGTTCAACTTTGAAGCCTTGTAATTTTGAATCCCACCCAGAAGATAAGGGAACTCCTGGATCAAGTATTGCGAGAAATTTGCCATCGTGGAATCCTTTTTAGATGTAACAAAGTAGCATTCCAGCTACATGCAGAGGGAAACCACGAACACCTTCCACAATTAGCCTAATGGTAAAAGGACTTTAACCCATGACCCGTCTACCGCTGAGGATATTTTATGTCTGCACTGCGATCGGTGCGAGCTGGGTTTGGAATTCGTATCGACCGGCCATCGCTGGGATTCGAACTCGGTTAACCTCATTGGAAGACGAATTCTCTATTCCCTGAGCCACCACGGTTTTAATGCCCATTTTTAAATTAAACAATTCAAGAGCAATAAATGATTTATTTTTAAAACTTTCATTACGTATAGGGAATATTAGGAGCTTTTGTTATCAGCCAATCACCAAATGCATCGTTTTAACCACTAGAAAGACTGAAACTTAGTATATACCTATATTGTCCAAAAGCAGTCAAAATGACTGCATTGCGAAAGAATAACCAATGTGTACAGAAATTTGTTTGAAATTAATTTTTAATATTTTTTATATTATTTACAGTTATTTAACAAGTTATTAGTAAATATTAACAATGAAAAAAATTATATGTTGTACAAAAAAGTCACAAAATTCTAAGAAATTGTGTTATTATTATACATCATTGTTTTTCTAATTGAAATTAAAAAGCAGTCAAAATAACTTCCTTGGGAAATCAAGTGTTAAAATCGGCTACTTTTGAAAATACGTGGCCATTTTTTCAAGAACTAAAAATCCAAAACTACTGAGAAAAATTTATCTCATTAAAATAAAACATTATTTTTAAGCGTTTCTCAAAATATGGTAAATACAGGTCTTTCTAAAATTTCAATTTCCAAGATGTTAAAATTAAGTACTTGCGTATAACATTTTCAACTGTTAAAATTTAGTGTGAGTTTTTGATCCAATAATGAAGTGTAAAATTTATTCACTACAAAATAAATCTGAAATAACTGTAATCCTAACGATTTTGTTTTTCCCTTAATGAAAAATATTCGACGTGATTACAGGCTGTACTAATTCTAACGATGTAATCTTTAATGAGGATTAATTAATTAATTGTTGTTAGGATTATAATGAGTAAGGTTTGGAAACAAACTGTACTAACTTTTACTAATTGTAATCCTAACGCTTAAATTACTTCCAAATACTATATCAACCCTAAATTTAAATAAAGAGAAATATAAAATTAACTCGAATGAAACCTTCGATATTCAGTTTAGTCTGAAATTTTGAACCTGCGTGAGGGGATGATAATAGCTTTCCCCAGGATATAAATAATACCAGATGCGTTTTGGAGCACATGGTGACCATTTTTAAGGAAAAAGTATCGACTAGCAACTAAATTTATAATCGCCATATTTTATTTTTGTTTCGCCATTTTTTATTTTGACTGTTTATGTTGCCCTAGAACAGGGGTGGCAAACCTTTATACACCAACGTGCCATTTGTTCTAAAAATTTTTTTAATGAGGTCATAGACGTGCCGTCAAATAATTTCGACTTCGTGATTATTGGGAAAATAATAATACTAAATACTATCAACCCAAAACTCTTTATTTGTATTGAAAAAAAAAAAAAAAAAAAAAAGACATTTTGCAATGTCTCAGTTATACGCTTAATTCAACTTAAAGTAACATCAGTGTGACTTCTATTGTTGCAGATTAGATGACAAATCACTTATATTAGGTTGTAATAGAGCCCTTGAATTAGAGTATAGGAGCCTTAGGTTGTAAGATGTTAGTTTAAGCAGGACTGGTAATTTTTTTTGCTGGTTATTTTTGTTAGCTTGTTTTTTATGGTTATTAATTGTTTTTTAGCATTAATTGTTAATTTTTTTTATTAATAATTGGTTATTATTTTGTTTTTTCTTTTGTTGTGAATTTTAATTTAATTTTTACATGTGCTTCATAGTGTAATAACATTTGTGTAATAACAATTCATAGTGCAATAACAATTGTGATCGGTGCCGTGCCCAAAATATTGTGTCGCGTGCCATAAATGACACGCGTGCCACTGGTTCGCCATCCCTGCCCTAGAACATTAAGGGGACGCCATACAGCTATAGAAACTTTTTGTCGCAAATTGTGTTTTACCTCAATAACTAATTTCAAATTTAAAATATAAAATAAGCGAGTTCAGACAAATCAAGAGTAAAGTGTGGAAGTTTCAATACTTATGGTTAAAACTATTCAAATTGGTTTTCATAAAAGCTTTTCTATTGAACATTTAATGCGAATTTTTAGTAGAGTAAAAGGGGGCGATTCAAATTTTTTTTTTCAGGAAAAAATATGCGTTATCGGGTGAAAAACGAAGGGATTTGAAACGGATGTCGTTCACGTATCCGTTAAAGATTTTTAGCGGAAGTGAGAATTTTCGCATAATGCAAAACACTCCTCGTTGTGATAAGAAGGCTATTTATTTCGAGCATATTTTTACCAATGCGGAAAGTGAGATAATTTTAGGTACGGCCCACTCGGACAATCACGTCGTTCATTAAAAGAAAAACAACATGTGAGAAAACAGTTCATGGAATGTGATTGTAAATCGATCTTTGGATGTTTTTTTCTTCTCCCTTTTTCCATTCTCATTAAGAGTACACGTGATTATTACGTTAGAAAACAGTTTAAAAATAAGACTCTTGAAATATTCTAAACTTCAGAATGGAGTAGGAGTTATCAGGTATATATCTGCATCTGAATTGATTTGTGGGGGCAGGGCCTGATCTAAAAATGCTGGGACCCCAGGTACAGAACAGTCAGCCCCCCCCCCCTGGTCCTTACTTTAAACCAAATTAACATGCTTTCTTATGAAAAGTTTTTCAAATTATCTACAACACAAGTAAATTATGATATAATTAGCAAATTTGAGCTTTATTACCCATTTTAGCAAAATGGGTCTTGATTTGAATTTCATGGCGTCCTCACTTTTCAACTACAATAATCAAGAGTAAACGATGCGCATGCGTTGCTCTGGTGACCGCTGCTGTTTGATAAAAAAAAATTTTAGAATTATTTTTTTCACTTTTAATTTCGTAACGCATTAAGTGGGTGAGTTTGTTTTTTTTAGATATGGGACCAGAGAGATCCCATAAATACTTCTTGAGTTGTGAATAAAAGAGAATTTCATCATTTGAAAGAAATTTTTTTTGTTTTTATTGTTTTAATTAAGAATCAGAAATTCTAACCAACAGTTCAAACTGGATCATTTTCAATACTAATTCAGGTGAATATCAAAGAGGGTCCAAACTGATCCCAAAAGTTAAAGTCGAAGTAAGGCTAATTCTAATAGACAATTCCTAAGGAAAAGCACAAAAATAGTAGAAGGTCCCTAAAAATAAGGGGGCCGTAGGCTTGCGTCTCTCAGGCCTTATAAATAAATCAGGCACTGCCCTGCATCATAGATTCCACCCCAATAATCTACTAAGTCTACAAATTATAGGAATAACTAGGATTAGAATGTTGATAATAAATGCATTTTTTTAGGTGGGTTGTGGCTTTTATAGAACATTTTTCACTTTTTTTTGGGTCGTTTCTTAGATTCATTTTAAATAATCTTTTTTTTTTTTAAAGAAATTTTGGATGTTACTTTTCATTTTAAGAGCACTCGAATTTTGAATAAATATTTATTTATTTATTTATAAATCAGTGTAAATTTAGTATTGAATTCCGTTATTCTAAATTTCTTTTAATAATAAGTGTTGATCACAGTTTTTCTAAGACATAAGGCTAGGACAAAAAGCATTCTTACAATTTTAAGATTATCAAAAGCATTTCATAATACGCAATGCAATTCTGGTGAAGATTGTAATTAAAAATCAACAAATTCTTACTAATCTTTATCAAGCATATATCAACATTTTATTTTATTTATAAATTACATATATATTTTAATTATCACCTTATTTTTTTTTCTTTTTTTAAAAAAAAGGTTAGAGAAAAACCTGTGTTTGAAAATTTTTAAAGACATTAATTTTTATTTTAAGGTCATTTTTGATAATTTTTAGACCCTATTTTCTGCAATATAGGGATAATTATAAAGAATTTTAAAGTTTTCAATATCCTAGCCCTACTTATACCATACAATTTGAAGTATTCAGAGAAATAACATGTTAAAGTGACACAATGATAATAAAATGTCGTAGTGCTTAGCAGTTTTTTTTAAAATCATTTAACATTTTACTGCTCCTAATTTGTTTTCTTTATAAGATGTTAAAAATAATGCTCCGCTCTTTTAAAAGACTTAAGTGACAGCCGTGGTGGATCGGGTGATAGAGCGTTCGCCTTCCAATAAGGTGAACCGGGTTCGATTCCCATCTATACGAATTCAACACCCGGCTCGCACTGACCACAGTGCTGACATAAAGTATTGTTAGTGGTAGACGGACCATGGATTAGAGTCCCCTTGCCATCAGGTTGACCGTGGAAGGTATGCGTGGTTTTCCTCTCCATGTAACGCAAATGTGAAGCAATAAAAAGTCCTCCACGAAAGCAAATTTCTCCCAACACTTAATCCAGGAGTTCCCTTGTCTTCTGGATTGAGTTCAAAATGACAAGGTTACGGAGTTGAACATTAGTAGCCGCAAACCCAAAATTGGGTAATGTTCAACGACGGTTATGAAGGAAAAAAAATGAAGAAGAAGAAAAAAAAAAACGACTCAAGTAAAGTATTCACAGAAATAAAAGAGTAAACTAAACCATAGAACAACACTTATATGCTTAAAATGAAGAACAAGTGCAAACGATTTGGATGAACAAAGCATCCAAGTTTATAAATTATTTTCAGCTTTATATCTTTCAAAATGTTCTAATATTTTTCACTTATAAGATGATTAGCTTTAACTAAATGCCCCTTAAAGCTGAGTATGTGTAATCTATACTCTATTAATAAGAATTCATTATAGAAATGGTTTAAATGAACGAGATTTTCATTTTACTTCCTGAAGCTCCAAACCATTTAATAATAAGTACACTTATCTGTTTAACTATCTCATTTCCCCTTTTCATGGACAGGATGTATACATTTAAGCTTTATTTTGTTTCCTGCTCTACATATATGACGCTGCTTACTTTAAACATCATCTCCCGAGATTAGAATAGTAAATCTTCCATAGTTTGTTTTAAAAAAGAAATCTCGGGGAAGGATCTTAGTTTAAATACATAACATCAATTCATTTTGCCCAATTATAACATTTCAAAGATTTCAATGAAGATATTTACGTGACAATCGCTGTTTTGTGTATGTTCATTTTATGAATTCGTCCCTCTGTTCATTTTGCCCTTTGTCTGTTGCATAAGATGAATTTAAAAATCTTCCTTTTCGAAATTGGCTTTTTTTCATTTTAACATTTTGTTCACCGCGTCAATTAAGCGTTTCGCCGTTGAACTATTTTCTTAATTTTTTTTCTTTCTGTACACAGCTCAAAATGCGTGTTTAAAAAATTGAACAAAGTTCAAATACGCATTTAAGAAATTTTGCACGGCTCAAAATGCGTAGTTAAGAAAGTGGATACAGCTTAAAACACTTTTTAGGAAAATAAATATGACTCAAACAAAATGCGGGTTTGAGATAATGCGCCTTTCTGAGCTAAGTTCTGAAATGGCAGAGTATATTAAAGATAAAATTTCAAGATAATCTCTTTCCATTTAAATCTCTAAGCAATAGTGTTCAAATAATGAAATTCTTGAAGTATTAACGTATGTTTACAACCACCATTATAAATTTATCAGACAAGTGGCAAAAAGTGTTGCAGACCTTTAAAATCTTTTGAAAAAAAAAAAAAAAAAAATAGAGCTAAAAGATTTATGAGAGCGGGAGACATTATATTAAGAATTTATTTGGAATAAATTATTAGAAAAAGAAATAATTATAAGAATAGCTCGATAAACTAATTCAAACATTGTGTCTAATTTCATGAATAGCTATTTCTATTTTCTTAAATGCCCATTTTGAGCCATGATTTTCACAAATAAGCATTTTAGACAATGCGCATTTTCTTAAATACGCATGTTGAGCCATTTGCATTTTCGTTAATAAGAATTTTGAGCCATGCTCATTGTAAGTACAGTAGGGAACCGATTATCCGGAACGATCGGGACTATCGCTATTCCGGATAACTGATTTTTCCGGTTTTCTGAATCGCTACAAAAAGCCGTTTTTTTAGTGTTAAACCCAACTAAAAAAAATAAATATTTGGAAATAATCTTAAAAATAAGAAGAAACGATGTGGTAATACACTAATTATTATTTCCGAAATGATGGTAAGGTAAACATCTTTCAAAAAAGAAAGAAAAATCCTAAAATCCTATGAGGAAAAAAACATTTTTTAAAAAAAAATTGCGGGAAAATTTATCGAATTTCGTTCCGGTTTTTTGGTTTTCCGGTTTTCTGATTTCCGGATAACGAGTTCTGTACTGTACTTTGAGTTATGGGCAAAATAAAAAGCTCACCGACCGTAGGTTTACGTTATTGAAGAGTGAATAACCTAATTATGAAGCCTTTATTTCCAAAATGCGAAGGATCATTTTTCAAAAAAAATTACAAGGCAGACAAATAAGTAAATAAAAATGGTTCCGGTACATGGAATAAATTTTAAAAAATTTCAATAACAAAAGCACATTAAGAACTTTATGATAAAATTTTATTTATGGTAAATTTAATAAAAGGTTTTTTTCTTATTTCAAAATACCCTTAATATATTCATCAAATTAGCGGTTATTTTTAGCAGGTTTTAGTAAACGGCAAAGAAAAAAAAATTATTCTTCGAAAATTATTCATTAGAAAACGGGAAGTAAAAAAAAAATAATACAGATAAAAAAAAATCTTCACAAGTGTAAAAATCATTGTTTACTTTTCCATCGGATCACCATGACAAGACAACGCCATTAAAATGTTGTTCTCCAAGTAGGGTAATGATGGCTGGTTAACGCTATCAGCAACTGATGTGTTATGTGTAGTAGGATAATTCTATTCAATGATTAGATAAGACTATTTAGATTACTTGATGTGTTTAACACACAAGTAATCTAAACAAATGTGTTTAACACACACCAAGAAAGAAAGTAAAGAACTAAAATTAATTAATGCAGTAATTTATTTAAAATAAATTTTGAAACTAAGAAAAGAAAATAATAAAAGTATCAATAATTTAAAGCACTGCTTTTTAACTTTTAAAATCAATATATATATATATATATATATATATATATATATATATATATATATATATATATATATATATATATATATATATATATATATATATATATATATATATATATATATATATATATATATATATATATATATATATATATATATATATATATAAATCAGTTGATTTTAATCATGATTTAAATCAACGAACCCTGGTTGTAAGCCACAAAATTAATTGACCACTGCGCACAGGCCGCCTTTATTTCCCCCAGACAATTTAATAATTACGCTCTGTTAATTCAGATTTTATATAGATATATGTATATATATAGATATATATATATGTAGATAGATAGATAGCGAACAATTTTCAATCAATAAGAAAACTGATCATTTTAGAGCTATTACATTTATTTTTAAATAATAAGTAACTCGCAATTTAAAACAAAAACATTATTTTTAAAAAACTAAGAAAGTAAATACATAAATTTTTGCGAAAACCCAACGCTTAAGAGCATCAATAGCATTTTAATTTTCAATTATATATATATATATATATATATATATATATATATATATATATATATATATATATATATATATATATATAATAGTTCTTAAATGATCAGTTTTCTTATTGATTGAAAATTGTTCGCTATCTATTTTTACAGTAATTGTTGCGTCAATTTTATCATTTCAGTTAATTTTTGTTACTTATTTTAAATAGGAAATGATTCCGTATAATTACTATGTTTAATCAACTTATAAATTAAAATAATGATTAGTCAATAACTTCGAATTCTGTTTGATGTTAAGAATAAGTATCATTTATACAAGATTAAGTGCCATTAGTATAATTTTATCTCTAAATTGCAATTTTCCCACAATCTTTGCCTTTGTGAACATAGAATGTCTAGTATTGACTAATCATGCTTTAAAATGGTTACCAAGAAATATCCCTATCTAGCTAGCATAGTATAATTAACTAGTAAGGATCCTGATTACCTGTTTCCTGTCCAGGTGTAGCCCATTCGATCACTTTCGGTATTTCAAAGAACTTCATGTAGTTTTGTTTGCATTTCTCTTCAGGCATAACTTGCTAATGTTAAAGTGTTACAGGTGTGAACATCCCCCCCCCCCTATTTAGGATTCCCATTGTAGAAAATAACACTGATTGGTAGACAGGGAAGCTTTCTACACACTCTAGAAACTAACTATATATACCATACCGTTTGAAAGGCTTCTAACCATTTGTGTTTAAACTTCAGCGACATTTTATTCTCTCTATTTTTTAAAACTAACTATGGATTTCGAGACTTCTGAATTTGCCGAAAATTTAATTGAGCTTGTGCGTGATAGACCAAATGCCACATTTATTTCCCTACAAATTAATAATTACTTTCTGTCAACTTATTTTGTCATTTAGATATTTTTGTTTTATTTCTCTCTCTCTTTATATATATATATATATATATATATATATATATATATATATATATATATATATCCTTGGGCCGGGCAAGGCCGACTCAGCCTTTCATCCCTTCAGTGGGTCGATAAAATGAGTACCAAGCATGCTTGGGAACTAACACTGGGGGTTCCGCGTTCGGCTGACCACCTGACCGGAACATATGCTCCTGCACCCCAGAGCCCAAGGTCAAGAAAACTGAGATGGGCACAGTCGGCCTTGGCCCTCTTAATGGGCTGTCGCGCCACTGAGATATATATATATATATATATATATATATATATATATATATATATATATATATATATATATATATATATAATAAATAATTGTTTAAAATTCTTAAGCAATATATGAATAGTTGAATTCGCATTATTGTTAAACAGCTTCATTAACGAAAAATATGTTACGATTTTGAGAGTGCGATCAGCATTGCGCACTTATTACCTATATTTTAGAGAAATACGGCAGTTACGTTACGCACATTAAATTTATTTTATCATTTCAGGTAAATTTTGCTACTTTTTCTTAAGCAGTAAATAATTTTACAAAAAAAATTACTATGTTGTCTCAACTTATTAATTAAAATAATGAATAGTAAATAACTAGTTAAAATTCTAAAGCAATATTAATAATTAAATTAACATTATTGTTAAATCGTTTCATTAATGAACATATTGCGATTCAAAGAGAGCGATCATCATTGCGCACTAACCTCCTTTATTTTAGAGAAATCTGGCAGTTTTGCTATGTACAGTTAATTTTTTCCATCATTTCAGTTTTTTTATGTTACTTTTTTCTTCAATAGGAAATGATTATACAAGAATAAAAAACTATTGTCACTCAACCGAATCGATTTAAAATAATATATATTAAGTAACTGTTTCAAATTCAAAAGCAGTATTAATAGTTATTCACATTATTTTTAAATCGCTTGTTCAAAGAAAAATATATTACATTTCTGAGATTGCAGTAAGCATTGCGCACAAACTTCCTTTATTTCAGAGAAATATGGCAGTTACAATATGTATATTAAACATATTTTATCATTTCAGCTATTTTTTTATTCTTTACTCTTCAATAGAACATAATTATACAACAACAAAAAATAAATAAATAAAAACTATTATTCAATTAAAATAATGAACAGTAAATAACTTTAAAACTCTTCAGTAATATTAATAATTAAAGTCACATCATACAAAAAAATAAATAAATTAAAAAAACTATATATGCACTATCTTTTATGATATGTTCGCGATATAGTATGCGTAATGTAAAAGAAAAGCAATGACATTGAAACAGGAAACATTTCTTTTAAAATCTCTACTTGACCCCTTAAGACTTGCCTCTCTTCCCCCACGCGTCTGTCGTACGCCGACTAATGAGGGAGAGATGAGTCTTCTCTTTGCCACCTAGTTTTCAGCCTAACAATACTGTTATGTTTTCTGTAAAATGCACTACACTGAATACAATTTCAATTGCTTTTACAATGTATTCAAATCTTATCCTAACAAGGAATTTTTTCCCAAGTGTTAGTCAACACTAGTCAAATCATGTTTCCTTTCATGCATTTATTTTTTATTTGAATTGCGTGAAAAGTGAATTAATGAATGAAATATTTCGATATAGTTGTTGGCAACAAATTAATTTGGAAAAACAAGTGACGTAGTGCGAGCACCTCGATACTGATTGATTGTTGACTCGTGCCATCTGTTTAAGTTAGCAATTATTCTTTCCATTTTATTTCGAGTAAGCCAAGCCCGTCAAGTATCAATTCTCTTAAGTGACGCATATACTGTATTCCTTCACAAAGATTTCAATTCTTTCACTTTATATTTCTGACTCTACACAAAGAAAGTCGCGCGCAACCACGTTGAACAAACTAATTATGCATCGAAGTTGTCAGGTAGACATAGGGAGATGTATCACGGTTACAATAAAATGTATAAACAAATAATAAATATAAGTTAAGTAGACGAGAAAGAATTATATTTCAACATATTCGATGTGCTGTACTACTGTATTTAACCCCTCAACTTGTTCGCTCGAGTTAATTCGAGAGCACTATAAACAGGCCAAACTGTGCACACTCGAGATAATTAGAGCAGCCTTGTATTTTATGCTGCTATAATTTTTCACCCTCGAATATAATCGAGAATTGAAAATAACAATGCGCTCTTTAATATAAAGTGTGTTTTTTAAACATTAAAAAAATTTATTTTTTATGGCCTGTTTTTCTTCAAAAAATCTGCGCGTTAAGGGGTTAATTAACAGTCTAACTTATGTGGATAGAACTTACCTCGACTTTAACATGCCATTTTGCTAATGAAAGATCAGCCGTTGCGGGCGTCATAGGTCACGTGTGTGGATGGTTAATGACATTCTAACTTATTCTTAACTTGACTTAAAGAAGATCCCTCCGCAAAAATAACAGTCGAAAAAATATCCGATTAAAATTAAAAATAAAAATTTCCAATTGTTTATAGCAAAAAGGAATTCAGATAGTTTCATAAATTGGCAAGTACAGCGAACAATGGATGGGTTTTTATTTTAAAAACGTTGCCAGGCACGTAACGTCATTTTAAAAACGTTAAAGATAATGTGAGCAATTATTCACAGCAGCAAGGAAAAGATCTATTTGTACAATAACAGCAACCAAACTTCTTCACCTATTTTTCTTTTCAAGAATATTGCAGTCAAATCTGGGAAGTAACGAGCAAGATAAAAAAAAATAAATAAATAAATAAAATTTCGTCAAAAACCAGTCAATTGGTGCTACATTGATGTTTATCGATACATTTCGGGAATTGGGCGCAATTTCGATGCAAGAATTGACTTTATCAATGACGTATGTCTTCATTGCACAGTTGTTATAATCAAGTTTTTAGAATCTTATTGAGTCAAAACTACTGCGACAAGTAAAAAAAATCAAAGAAATATGTTTCCGACAACTAAACAAGTTAATACAATCTAACAGGGTATATTTGTCAGGGTATTATAATTTAATCAGATAATAATTACCAATTGTATTTTACTCCTTTATTTTATTTATACATTAATTTTACTTCATATCACTGTTTGATTTCTCTATTTTGAGTATTTTATAGGTGTTGGTAAAATGTAACTCATTCAAGATTTTTGTTTCGATATATATAAACTCTACATTCTATCCCTCAGCAAAATAATTTATGTAACTAACTTATTCACTTGAGAGCCGAACTAAATTATTAATTATATCACTAAACCATTAAACTATTAGTTTTTAGGTCTCAAAAACAAAAATACGAAAGAAAAAAAATTGTGGATATAAGATTAGTTCTAAAAAGGCACCTTGAGAAGGCCCACCATGGACTGTGAAGTCATTAACTGAAAAAAAAAAAAGAAACTGAATGTCGCTTTTCAGGCGATCCTTATTGTTTTCCATCTGTCCCATGAACTACACCAAATAAGAAAAATGTTTAAATGGCGTTCGGAAAACAAATTAAGTTTGAAAAGTTGAAGAATAATTATTTTTTTTTGTGAAAAATAATATCAAAGAATTAAATACTATAGTGCATAATAAATGAATAAAAACTATAAGACAAATATCTTCATCAGCTAGTGAGTAAATAGCCTTACAGGACGATGTTAGAACTTTAATAAAAACCTCCAATCTTAATAGGGTACTAAAAAGAAACGTATTTCTTAAACTCACGACACAATTAACTCACGACTCATTGACGCTTAACACATGACCCTTTTTTACTAACTTCATTTTAACAAAATGTTGAATAAAATTTAATAGGAAGATTTAAAAAAAAAATGGATGGTACCTAACTGCAAATTTTTGTTTAAAGTATCTTCGTTTAATTTATAAAATGTTCCTTATATCTATAATAAAATGTAGCTCATGGTAGTTTTTTGAAAAAGTGTTTTTATATTTATTTTGTAAAAGGCTTTTTAATATTTCTTTTATACAATGTAGCTAAAAGTAATTTTATGAAATGGTGATTTCTTTTGTTGTATCTTACAGTTATGTCATAATCTGGACACAATTAAGAGAGGTGAAGGAAAGGGTTTGGGAGTCTTCAAATTTTTGACTAAATTTCTAAATTTTTTCAACGAAAACAATAAGTTTTAGACTGTTCAACAACTGATGAAGAATTAATAGTAATTTAATTCGTAAATTTTGAATTGCTGTCTGAAAAGCTATCTGAAAAGCTATCCACGTTAGTCTCGAATAAACTTAATAACAATTTATTTTTTCAAAAATAAATAAAGTATGAATACAAAAAAATATATATATTATTTTTGAAGAAAAGCATTATTTGTGTACTACATTCATTTCAATAAAGCGCCAAATTTCAGTGAATCAGGAAGGACCACATTTCTATAAAGCTACCGATAAGAGAATGACAACCATTTCAAAAAGATCAATTAAGCATTAATTTTATAAAGGAAATAAATTTGAAATTCAACATTTTATGCTATGATAAAGTAGTTAAAAGAAATACAACTTTCTTAAAAACATTAATAAAAAAAAATTAAATTAAAACTTAACTTAAAAATTCAATGTTTTAGGCGATAAAAAGACGCCTCGTGATAATCAATCAGATCCTCTATAAAATGAAGTTATTTCTCAAAATGTAACTTATACAGTCCATGGCTAAATTATTAGATGAGCTCTAAGATTCTATGTAAAATTTTAATTATTAGGTGATACTATGCAGCTTTATTGTTTTTATGTCCCTGTTTGCACTTGTTTACGTTAGTCTATCAATGGGTTAACATTGTAATGAAATACGATAAAAATAAATACAAATAGGAAACATATTTAAAAAAATCTCCCGAATAAAAATCCATTACATCGATGTTTAAATATAGAAGTATTATATGGGTCATTCTCACGAAAACTGTCATTTTTCAGTTCATAAAATCCCAAAAATGAATAAAAAGCTCTGAAACTTTTTATATTAATAGAAATATGTAATGGCATTAAAAAGAAAGTATATATCCTAAAAATTATACTTAATATTTAAATTAATTAATTTTTTAAATAATTAATTTATAATTAATTAATTAATTTATTTATTAAATAAATTAATTAATTTAATAAATTAATTTATTAATTTTTTAATTTATTTTTCAAATGAATTATTAAGTAAATTAATTATTTTCACTATTTAAAAAGTGAGGGAATGATATTACATGTTTTTAATTATACATGTTTAATTCATGTTTTTATCTAAGTTACATCTACCTAAAGTTTGAAAATGATAACATACTAAGTATATCTAATATTTATTATAATTTAGTCTTCTATATTTAATAGTTTTTACAGGTTTGGGAAATAAAATTGGCTGGCACGATTGAACAAAAAATTTTTTTATAATATACTCATCTTGAATCATTCCCTCACTTCAGCGTCATTCCCTCACTTTATACACTAGTGAGGGAATGACGAATTCAATAAAATTTAAAAATAACAGTTAGACCTAATTAATTTCTGAACTCAATCACATACAATTATATTCATACAAGAAAGCAACATATAATTATCCACTTTCTCGATGAAGTTGTATTTTATTTTACTCTAAAAAATGACATGAGGGAATGACAAATGTAAAAAATTTTACCTGGTTTGATTCATTCAAATTTATTCCACAGCAAAGCTTCTTTAAGTTGAAGATGGAAACATACTGCAATTTTGTTCTATGATGCCAGTTGTTAACTTCTGAAGTTTTTATTAAAATATTTTTATTCTAAGAAGATTGCAGGTGATAAGAACATTGTTGTGAGGGAATGACGCGAAACACTGGGGACAAAGTTTAAAATAGTGCTGTGTTAATATTTTTATCAGAAATTAAATTTAAAATTGATTTTCTGAATTCTATATTTCAGTATTCTGAAATAAAAAACACGAATTTGTAAAAAAAAAAATAAATTATTTCAGAAACAATTTTTTTCTTTCTTTAAATCAGCAGTGGGGACAAGTGAGGGAATGACATATTGGTATATTTTAATTACCTAAAAAAAAAAAAAAAATTGATAATTCTATTTTTATTCTTTTGTTAGCTTGCATTCTGAAGGACACTTTCCCCGAATTTTTTTTTTCGTAAGCTGTAAAACAAGCATTAAATATACTGGGGACATGAAAATGACTGTTTTGGTGAGAATGACCCATATATAAACTTGTGCAAAACATGTCATTATTAAAAACACTTCAGTGCGTCTAATAATTTGATCTAATTATTATAATACAATGCTTGATGCAATAAATATTCTATATTTATATAATATATCGTCTAATTTATCTAATTAACATTATATATCGTCTAATCTAAACAATTGATACACTAACGTAAATAAGTGCAAACAGTCTCGCGAAAACAATAAAGCTGTATAGTATCATCTGATAATTAAGATTTTACATAGGATATTAAAGAGCTTCTAATAATTTGGCCATGGACTGTATTTATTCATTGAAATATATCTTAAAAGTTAGTTTGTAGTAAGAGGGTCTGAGGCAAAAAGCATCGGCGGACGCGTGTGACAAACATTTAGAAGTGTTGCCGCCCACGCAATCTGTAATGATGCGTCCAGATGTCATGCAGTTATGATAAGTGCGTGTTTACCACCGAAATGCGTAATAGTAGTGTCAAGAAGGGGTGAGAGTACCTTTATTTGAGATTGTATTTTTGTGACCAATTTGTTGTCGATGAAAGGTCACAGCCGAAACCTTTTAATAAACAACTCGATTTAATAAACCGCAGGCCAAACAGATGGTTATGCATTATTGCCCATAAAATTGGATAAATAGAACTTTTTTTCTTTTCCTTTCTGGAATATCTCTCAACGCATTATTTATTTCCCATTGCGCGATTTCACTTGAAGTTAGTTTTCGGAGAAGGTGTGAACATTCAGTAGGCTGAACCCATTATTTACTTCTTATTGCACGATAATTTAGAAACTCCAGGATCAAGTATTGGGAGAAATTTGCTGTCTCGGAGAACTTTTTAATGGGACTAACCGGTATTTGCGTTACATGGAGAGCAAGATCACGAGAACCTCTCATCGTTAGCCTGACGCCAAGGGGACTCTAACCCATGATCCGTCTACCACTGAGGATATTATTACGGCGCCACTGAGGTCGGTGCGATCCGGATGCATGCGAAATTCGTATCGACCAGCCATCGCTGGGATTCGAACCCGGTTAACCTCATTGGAAGGCTCTTTTATAGCTATTTAATAGTAGTAGCCCGAAATTTGTAAATAGTAATTGTTTTTTTAAAACCATAACTATTTTGTTTTTGCGAGTTTTTCATGACATCCATTTCAGTTTAAATTTTTGTTATTTCAATAACTTAGTATTGACCCTAAATGTTAATTTTTGAAAGAAGAATTAGTTTTAAAGATTTTTATAACTGATTTAAATTATTAACATTTTATGCTAGAACACATTTCAAAGGGGTTTTAACTTAGAAGAGAGCGAAACGAGCATAAGTAAACCATATAAGAATCGCTTCGGTGTTTGTTTGCAGGGATCTGTCCAGACATTTTGTGAAAGGTCCGTTTTTCGTGAAATTGTGAAAAAATTACTCACATTCTTTCAATCAGGGTCCGCTTTTATGAATTTGTGCAAATAGGGTCCGTTATTGCTAAAAAAAACTTTTTCAAGGAGTTTTTAAATTGTATAGACATACAAGATTATGCTCAACACTGTAAAATTGTAATTAAAAAAAATTAAATTTTAAAAAATAAACAACAATTGCTCCTTCTTAATTAAAGATGCAACATACAAATATTTGGTATTTAGCCTATACTGCTGAACGCAAAATATTAATTTCGGACGAATAATGGAAGAATCGTCTGCCGAAGACAAAACTCAATTCGTTTACATCCATCTTTCTTGTTTTCTGCTCTGGAAAGGGTTTATTCGATTAACAAAATAATAATGAAGATAAACAAATTTGTGAAGGGTCCGATTAAAAGAAAAATCATTTTGTGTCAGAATGTAAAAACGGACCGTTTTTAAGTTAAAATATTTTGTGAAGGGTCCGTTTTTAAGTTAAAATATTTTGTGAAGGGTCCGTTTTTATGAAAAGATATTTTGTGAAGGGTCCGTTAACGGACCCAAATTTCTTCTAAACAGACCCCTGGTTTGTAAATTGAAGTCAATTTTATATTTTATTTTTTTATAATTCTAATTTTTTAAAAAAAAGGTAATGTTAACGCTGTTTATCTGATGATAGTACAACTAACTATATATCATAAAATAGTACAGATGATAGTCTAAAACAAGGAAAAAATTTTTTGCCCTGAATAATTTTGAACCTTATTTTATTCCGATGAAATATATATTGAGCTACTTTATTTTAAATTATATATAGTTGCACATTTTGTTAGCTGCAAACAATTTAAAGGCTTGTTTTGAAAAGAAAAACTTCGTAATTAAAAAAAAAAAAAAAAAAAAGTCTTCTTTTTAAATTAGACACTGTTATACTTGTTGTAAGTAGCAGACGATATTATGCTTTATTTTAATATAATTCTTGTAAAAAGAAAAATGTAGAATGCAGTAAACTATAACTAAAAATAAAAAATCATATGTGTTTTTTTTTTCTGAAATTATAAAAAATAAATCAGTATTCTAATCGGCAGAGTTCAAAATTTTTTGAAAACGAGAAAATACTTCTTTTGATAATGAATGAGAAACAAAGAATGAGGAAGAATAAATGTGTATTTACCTTTTATGAAATTCTCTTTTCTACTAGGAAGTTCATGTGTTTTGGCATTTTTCCAGATTGGCACGTTTCCAGGGGGATTTCCCCCATATTCTCCCAGACAGCATCGTCTCGCGTGTCAAGGTCGGAACAAAAAAATTCTTCCTTTTTATTTTTAGCTATGCATTTTCATTTCTAAAAAGGAAATCTTCAGAAACTTTCACTTTCACTCATAAAATGGATGACACGTGACCTTACATATTTTTAATATTTTTAAAACGTTTCTGCATGAAATGATATTTTCTCTGCTTTCAAAAGAATTACCAATTACTTCTTTTTTTAAAAAAAAAAACATATTTTCCTTATTAATTTTTTTCAGTTTTATTATTATTTTTTATTAAAACTGGTGAAAATGCATTCAAATATTACGATTCGCTTATTTTTTTCTGACATAGGTGTGGTGGGATAAAAGCGATGTAATATGTCACCGCGAATGATAGAAATCAAGAGAATGTCGACTTTCACCGGTGAATGTCCAAAATATTTTTAATATCCGATTTGATATTAATTTATTCGTTGATACTGTTATATTTATTCGATATTTTAATATCTGCTGAGGACAGATAAGGTGAAACATCAGTGTTCTAAGTACCAGTTAAACTCATACCGGGTAGTGGCACTTGACCTGAAAAAAACATCGATGTAGGGCATACCGGGCAGTGGTACTTAACCTTAAAAAAACATTGATGTAGATCATACCGGTCAAAGGTATACCGATCAGTGGCACTTAACTAGACCTAGTATATGTTTCGGACATTTACCGAACCGGCTACGTGACTGTCAGCATTCACCGGTAGAAGTCAACAACCACCGATTTCGGTCATTTACAGTAATATATACATAAAACAGCTCCTTATTTAAAAAAATAAAAAATAATAAAAAAATTGCATTTGAGTAGATTTCAAAATTAATCTTAAATTTAAATTTAGGGACAGAAAGAGATAGGTAGAAATTTCTTCGAAGAGGTATCCGAGGTCAAGAGTTTTGAGTACGGAAGCAAACCACGAAAGATTCGTACGGAACGGAAATTTTAAAAAATTGAATGAAATTCTAAGTTTTATTTCTCGCAAAATTACATTTTTTTTACTTAAATTCAACCCTGAAATTAGATTGCTGCAATAAAAGTCAAATCAAAAAACAAGTTGCCACTTTCTTATGTAAGCATGTTGCGAAAAGAAAAAACAGACTTAACGTTATTTATATAAGACCTCTGACGCAAAAAAAAAAAAAAAAAAAAAATAGTGTGTGGAGTCTCTCCGCGCGGAAGAAGTTAAACTTCGTAACCTGCGACGTTAATTGTAGAAGAATCAGCAGTCGTAGAAGGATCACTAGTTCTATTCAACGACTCTTTTTCAAGCTCCGCTCGCTTCCGTGCTCTGTAATCACGGTAATATTGTGCATTTTTCCATCGTGGACCTCTTGAACCAGTGGAAGTGCTTGGGGTTGCCTCATCGTCTCGCCATGGAAAATGTATTTGTTTTAATAATGTATGTGAATGCGTCATAATGTAATTTCAAAAGAGAAAACCTAACAATCAATTGATATTCACAAGAGACGCACCTTGACATAACCTTAAATCCGTCGCATTGTCCGTGGGATTGTTTTCACTCATTTTTTACAATTGTTATCCACTAAATTTGAAAATAAAAAATACTATCCTATTAAATTATATGTGTATCAAATCAAACTAAAAAAATATTTATAGAAAAACAATACTTTTATGACTTTTATTATTTTTATGCTAGTGAGAACCAAAACAATATGGAAATGAATGAGGGAAAACTGGATCCTACTACGTGATTTCCCGGCCAATAAAAACGTAGCGTTAAACGTTTAACGCAACCTTGTTGGAAGTCGCATAAGAAGTATAACTTAAAAAAAGTAGGATATCTTTCAATAATACAATAACACCTTTTTTTTCACTTACATCTTACCGACACTTTTTTTTAAAATATTAATTTTTTACGTAATTTAAAAGTAAAAGCTAAAGTAACAGTAAAGTAAAAGTAACGATGAGAAAAACTTGCAAATCGTTTTTAATCAAATAATTTTTTTCTCATACTAAATCTAAAAAAAAGACATTTTGCTCAGATATATCTAGTTTGGTTGATGACTACTTTTCTGAGTTTATAATCCTAATTTTATTTATTCCGAACTATTTTTAATTATTCCGAATTTTATAATCACGATGCGTTAAAAAACAGAACATCGATGTAAAACGATCGATCGCAAAATTTCCCCATATTACTAATTTAGTGCTTTTTCTTCTTTTTTTTTTAAAAAAAAATTTATGACTATTTTCTTAACTCAAGATTTTTAAATACTCTCAATAATGTCCTATTCAATAATTATCTTTATGTACACTATTATACGAAATTACCGTTTTAATATGTTATGTTACTGATAATAATCTCGATATCAACGTATGGATTAATTAAAGTTAACAATAACGATATTTCCGTGTTCTATGCGTATTTGATACACCCACGAGTATTATCTGTATAGGGTTACCCGTATAAGATACAATCTAGAACTGTTCCTACTTATTGGCATCGTGGTCTCTATAAGTAACTGAATTCACCTTGAAACTTTGATTTGAGAAATTTAAAAATGTAGCTTATCATCATATGGCACCAAGCCATTTCCTATTAATCGCTTCAATTAAGATTGTTTATTGTAATGATTAAAATTATAATCGCAGCATAGCATTTCTTATCTACTAGATTTTAGAGAAGTTTAGTACCGATAGAAATTCATATTGACGTTCTTACATAGAATTTTTTTTTTTTTTTTTTTTTTTTTTAAAATACTCGTGCATTTTTGTTCCTAGGATAGGATCAATATATTTTATAGCTGCTATCAAAAACACGTGCTCGAACTTTTAGATCCCTTAAATTTTCATTCAACGGTAATTATTTAAAGCAGTTTTTTTTAAACAAATTAATTAGATCATTTTTATAAATCTAATCGAAATTCTACAAAAACTTCTAGACTTTTGATTCAAAAAAGAAAGAAAAAACAATAAAAATATTTTTTGGTACGATGACAACAGTTTTCGATTCCCCTACATTTAAAAAAAAAATCCCCCTTTTAAATAAATTTTATTTAATGTCATTAATTTGAAAAATTGTGATGAGAAAAATGTTTGCTCTTTTTTTTTCCTAATCGTTTAAGGCAAGTGTTACCCAAACTTATGACTTTTGTGTACCTTTTCTCAATTTTTCGTATGACGCTGTGTACCACCAATAAAAAAATGAATGTATTTTTCCAAAAATATGTTTATTTTTCTTTTTTGGTACAAAGTTTTTATTAATACTAACCAGCTATCCATATTCTATGCTAGAGAAAAAAATTATATTTTATAAAAATAATCAAAATAAATCAAATTTATTACAAACCTTCACTATAAAAAAATTGCACAAAAGTTTAAAATCACAACTGTTTGTTTGCACCACTCATTATTAACTGTTAACTCTGCAAAAAATAGCCACTAGAAAAATACATAATCGTAAATTTTCATGGCTAGCTTTGTTTTTAAATAAAATGTTTTGAAATGTTCTTTTGTTGCAAGATATTTCGCATAAGAAAGCGCACCCCCGATAAACTGATCCCGTACCCCCCGGGGGTACGCGTACCACACTTTGGGAAACACTGGTTTAAGATATCCTACTAGTTTCGACGACTTTTTTTTTAAATATTAATACAATTTTTTTAAAAAACTAGTTCATTTGTTTTATTATGTGTAAAAACTTATAAAACCAGCAAAAAAATTATCATTATTATTAGTTTTTTTTCAATATGACCATTTATTTGCATATACCCTAAACACTGTAAAAAAATTTCTATCACCTAAAACAAAAAATCCTTTTGGAGCTTTTATTTAGAAGACTACCATCTATGCTTTGAACTATTATCTTAAAACCAAGTGTATATACTACTGAGTTAGGAACCCTGTAGTTAAAAAGGGCTAATTTCCGCACTTGTCTTCCACGAAAAATATGCATAAAAAATGAAATTTTTTCTCTCTTAGTTTGTAGTTCAAAACATCCGTGGTATAATCATAATCACTCATAAAAAATTATAGACAATTATTTTAAAAACAACTTGAGATATCAGGTGGTGTAAAATGTGAAAAAAAAATCTGATTTTGAGATAAAAGAAAGCATTTAAAGATTTAAAATCACTAGTCTATCCAATGTTATCAACCTTGCACAAAAACTGCCATAACTTTGTAGATAATTGTAGTACAAACAAAAGTAAAGTATTTTTAGAAAGCTATAAGTACCGGAATTCTAAATTTATAAAAAACTCATTTTCAAAAATTTTGCCCCAAATCATGTTTTTGCACTACTATTTATACCTTAAAAAACCGTATCTTAGTCAATTTTTAGAAAATCAACATACTATTTAGTACATATTATAGAATATTTAGGATTAGGATTATGCTTTTTGGATAGTTAAACTATTGATTTTATTAATAATAAGAAAAAAAAGTTTTATTTTCAACGTATTTTTACTTTGAAAAACACAAAGAAAAAGAAAAAAATGAGCACTTTGGAAGTTTAGATAGTGCATTTGTTAGGCTTCAAACGAAGACTTATTCTACATCATTCTATCTCTTTCCGCCTTATAAAAGCGTATGAGAGTTTAAGAAATATCTAGCATTGTCATAATGCAGACTTTTATACTAAAATATTTTTAACTCATTATTATTATTATCTTTATAGAATACATAACTTCTTACAAGTTTAATAATATATTTATAGGCAAAAACTTTTATCTCACAGTCCATAGAAAAAATGCTTTTTTTGTTTCATAGTTTCTTTTTTTTTTTTTAAATATTGAAAAAAAAATGAACATTTTCTTACATTCGATGCAGAACAAAAAAATGTCGACTAGGATGAAAAAGCAATTATAGCAATATAATTTCTGTATAAATACTAAAAGAAAATAATTTTTTTTTTTAAAATCTAAATTATTAAAACTTCTATGAAAAAAAAATATATATAAATATGAATCTTAAATTCATTCACATTCTATTTGAAAACAAGCTTTCCTAAGCATTATTCGGAAAGCACAATGCATTACAATTTGAAAAAAAAAGAAAAGAAAAAGAAAGAAAAAAACAAAAACATTAGTTGAAAGTAAAAAAAAAAAAATCATTTCTCAACTTCTTTTCATCATTTATGGCATTATAGTACATGTTTCTATAAACTTTAAAATGAATTAATAAAATCCTATTTTCAAAACCGTATTCACGAACAATAGGAAAAAAATACAGCAATGCGTGCATTTAAAAATAAATAAATTTCAAAAATGATATCAAATTAAATAAATATTAAAAAAAACTGCTTACTTCTTTTTTTATGCATTTCTTATCTGATGGCTCAAAATTTGCGTTTGGTAAGAATTAACGAAAAAAATCTTCGATTCGGAAGGCAACTAACGATAGAGAAAAAATGATAACATATAATTTTTCTCACTTTTTCTTGTCTATTTTTTTTATAATGGGTGTTTATGAAAATCATCGTGACTGGTGCGCAACAGATCTTTTCAGCTTTTCAGTTTAATTCATTCTTTCGCAACTACATGCACTTTTTCAATATTTTACGAACGGCAACAAGTTTTAAGTTATTGAAGAGACAAAGAAAAAAAAAGTTTTATTTAGTTCGTAGAAATATGCGAGGAGCTCTTGGCTTAAGCTTACAGCTCTGTAAGTTATATTTATTCGAAATGGCTTCCGAACCTATTTTATCTGAATTCGAGTTCCGCTCACGTAAGTTGATGAAGTAATAACAGATTTGTTGTGTTTTTCCTCATGGATTAGTCCTGCAGTGGTCTGATCGGTCTGACACCGTTCCCAGGCATCTCTGGCTGCGGCCAGTGTGCCGGTGGGTGACCACTTGGATCAGTCTGCGTAGGAACCGAGAGTGTGCGGTATTAGTTCTCGTTAAAACTGTTCTACCGTAAAATGCTCGACTTCACATGCAGGTATGCAGGTCGTCGCGCTACCGAGGCTGGGGTGCCTCTGCAGAGGATCAAAATTGTGATGGCATGTCTTCGGGTCATTCTCAGGGATGTTTCCCAGACCGTCGCCTATAGCCCATTGTACAGCTCTATTGTGAGACGTAAATGAACCACAACTACAACCTAATGGAGGACTCAAGACCTGCTATAATCTTAATTGCCTGTTTGTTTCTGAAGAGTTTATTTAACATATCTTACGAATGAAACCCATTTTATTTCAAAATTTGATAGAGTTCTTAAATTTTGTGTTAAAACATTTTGAAAACTGTTAGTAAACAGAGAGAACTTTTAGGGTAATAGCTCTAATTTTCGCTATGAATGAAAAGGAGGGGGATAGTTTTAGAGAATTGAGCTTCAGAATTGAGCGTGGGACCTGAGTGACTGAAAGGTGTCATCCGTCTTTTGGAAGCATGTAGGTAGCGGGTTCGAGTCGCATACCCTCTTTTGTGCGTGATATTCCCACCTGCATTAAGAAATATTATAAATGTATTGGTTTTTGGAGAAAGTTGAATCAAACAGGTCCTTAAGTTTTTATTTTTTTCCTAATCAACAACGTGAGTAAAACTGCTTGCGATTTCAATTACACAATACCATTATAGTTCTAAGAACAAATCATATTTATTGAGAAATAAAAAAAACTATATTTTGGAGTAGAAAGTACTTTTATATTGAGAGTGTGCTTAGACTCGGGTTTATCCAAATTGGTTGTTACAAATAGAGGATTCTGTGTTACAGTACGTAAAAGTATTATTTAACACATTTTATTACGTTGCTAAAAACAATCTTTTCCTTGTCTTCCGGATTGGGTTCAAGGTTACGGAGATGAACGTTAGTAGTTGTAAAACCAAAAAATTGGGTCAGCTGTTCAACGACGGTTATTAAATAAATAAATAAATAAAATTAAAGATAATTAACAATCGCTCGTTGTGTTAATTAAATTTTAAATTGACAAAAGTATGCAGAAATGGAATAAATTCCTATGCGGTTTTCAGTTATAATTTTAATAAGAAACATAATAAATTGCCCTGCTCAAGCGAAGAAGACGCACATCAAGCACGATAAAAAAAAATCCGAAGATATTTTTTATAAATAATGAACTTGCGTGTGATGATACTGAAAAAAATTTTTTTTTCAAAGGGTAAATTAATCTGCAGAGGGTTTCTGGCAACCAGGACCACTGGCACCGTCCTATTCTCGTCGCTCATTTTTTTAAAAGATTAAAAATCTTGCTGAATTTGCGGTACTTTTTTAGGAAACAGAAAGGAAAGAAAAAAAAATCACTTTTAGTGATTTCATCATAATATTAGGACGTATAAAAATCGATGTAGTCTTGATATCGCCCTTTCATAAAAAAGAAAAATAAATAAATAGTAGAATGAGGAAGTGAAGCATACATTTTGGGGGTAAAACACAGGCCATAGAATTTGTGGATAGTGAATCCTCTTTTATGTGATGCTGCCCATAAATCTGGTATTAAAGAAACTCCTGCTCTCTCTCTCTCTCCTATAGGAGCCCTTGTGTTAAGTCGTGTGTGCCTGATTTATAGACGTCAGATAAACACCGTATTATGTCTCAATCATTTCCTTCTATGTCCTCCCCCCCCCTCTCTCTCTTATATCCAATGGGGGGGGGAATATGAGAGGGCACGGAGGGGAGAAAAAATGGATTAGGAAAAAAATGGCGCCACCCAGCGCGCGTTTTTATAGGAACGATTTTTTGTCTTTGTCATGGTCATTATGAGTTCAGTAGCTGTCCATTCTACGCACCATTTCATATTTTATTGTGTACTCAAGAACACCGATTTTTATAGAATATGTTGTTGTTGACTCTGTTCTGATTCTTCAGTGATATTTAATCAAGATAAAAAAAAAGAATTGATAAAAATAACTCCGTCTCAAATTCTAAATTTATGTTTATTAAGAATTGGAGATCTGAAAGTTTTAAGCGACGTTTTAGTACAACTGCCTTAAGTAGACTAGAGCAGTAATTTAACAAAAGTTAATGTGTGGAACCCTTGGATTCCGTTGTAGATGGGTCATAAAAAAGAATTTATAAAAATAAATCCACCTCAAATTCTAATGGTCCCGCAGTGGACTGATCGTAAAGACACGCACTCCAGTAGAACACCGAAGTCAAGCATCACTGGCTGTGGTCAGTAAGCGGGTGGGTGACCACTTAGATCAGTCTGCGTAGGAGCCAAGGGTGTGCGGTATGGGTCCTCATTAAACTGTCTTACTTTAAAGTGCTCGACTTCGCGTGCTGGTCGCCGGGCTTCTAAAGCAGGGGAGCCATCCCCTCTGCGGAGGATCAAAATTGCGATGACATGTCTTCGGATCATACTCAGGGATGTTTCCCAGACCTTCGCCAATAGCGCATTGTGCAGCTCTAGTGCGACGTAAATAGTGCGATAACTAGTGCGACTAGTATCAAATTCTGATTTTATGTTTAATACGAATCGGAGATCTGAAAGTTTAAGCGATGTTTTAGGTAGACAGAGGAAATCTGCTTTAAGTAGTCTAGAGCAGTGCTCCCCAACCACCGGTCCACGGACCGGTACCGGTCCGTGGATCAAATGGTACCGGGCCAACCATTTCATTGAAATTAAATCTAAATTCCTAGGTTTATACCCAAATCTGTGTTCCATTAGAATGTTATTTATTTAAAAAAAAGGGGCCCCGAAGGTAGTGACATAAATTTTTTAATGTTTATAATGTATCATTGTCTCCGATTACCCCCAGATGGAGGAGTCTCATTGCAAAGAAACAAGCTCAGGGTTCTGATTTAACGTTCTAGTAAGTTTATATTAATTTTTTGGACTAACTGTATTTTATTTTGAAGGCATGTTTAAGTACAATTAAATTAAAGTTAATAAATCCAAATTATCTAAAATATAAACAATCGACGTCCCACGTCCCCTCTGCCCCCAACGGGCCGCGGTAAAATTAACGTTGACAGGTCCGCGGTGATAAAAAGGTTGGGGAACACTGGTCTAGAGCAGCAGTTACCAAATGATGCTCCGCGGAACACTTGGGTTCCATCGAAAGGCCACATGGATTCCGAATCTATTTTTTTAAAACCAGTTATGATTTTAGAAACATGTCATTGAATGTATGTGAAAGTAATTATCCATTATTTATTTAATATTTTCCTCTTTTATATCAATCCATTCAGCTTAAAAAATTACACCTGAAAATGTTCAGACAGCTCCTACATAGCTATGTGAAAAGTGCACATAGGAGCTCTTTTTAATTTCAAACTAATCGTTTTATTAATTTGTGTAAAGTATTCGAATCAACGTGAGAAGAAAAAATACTAAAGAAACCTCACTTGTTTAGATAGCAATGTCAGTTGCGTAAATATATTACAAATTTTCACTTTTTCACATAAAACACTGATAGCTTCTGAACTATGAGTCAGATCGTCTGAAGATTGATTTAATCTAATTTTGTGAAGAAAAAAAAAAATACTTCGGAAATAATGCCTTCCTGAATTTTTTTCCTTCAAATCCCTCGATTTCCCAAAAGAAAGGGGGAAGCATACCAATGAGAATAGGGGTGTTTTTAGGTATCATTTATAAAGGACATAACAAAGCTTTCTGTGTAAAAATATCTTTTCCCAAAGAAAATTTCAATTTTACTGGACTATTTATTTACGAAAACAAAACTCTTGCATTGTTTACAAAATCTAACTAAAAACTTAATTTGAGACCTTTCAAGAATTACGAAAGCAAATAATGGTTAAGAGTTTTTTGCTTTGCTTACTGTTACTTACTTGAGCACTGAAAGGTATGAGTAATGCTTGCGTAAGACGCTAAAATCCCCTTATTTTCCTTTTTTTTTAAATGCAAAAAGTGTAACAAAAAAAAAATTTGGAATAGTGCAAAACTTGAAAAGATTCATATTTGCAATTAAAGTTACATTTTGGCAAGGAAAATGAAAAAAATTTTAATGTAAGTTTTAAAGGTAAAATCCTTTAATTATTGTGGGTAAACAAAAAATTCCTAAAGAAAATATTCGACTCAAAATTTTATAAAATAACTTAAAGTAACATTTTTTGCAAAAAATAAGGAAAGAGTATCCGAAAATTCTTTCATATTCATGGGAATGTGTTGTAATTTTCCAATTTTGCAGAGAATGGGCTTAAAATTGTCAAAAACATGTCGACGTGTACTTGAATGGTCCCTTTTTAGATTTGTCTTTAGTTTAAAACTAAGACAGTTTTTAGCCTAAAACTAAGACAGTTTTCAGTTTTAGAACTAGACTCTCCATTTCAGCTAAAAATTAGTAAAATTTATCATAATTCTTCTACTAGTATTTAATTTTTCATAAGGCACTGCGACAGCAGGGGTTTGGTAGATTAATGAATATTACGAAATAGTTTATAAATAATACTAAAATGTTGTGTGAAATCTTGAAAATAAACTATAACTGTTACAAACTTAGCAAACTATTAGTGTTTGAAATAGTAGTTATATACACAGCCAAGTGGGGAAATTATTGCATTTTCCCCACATATTGGGAAAAAGTTAGATTTGAATGTCGGGAAAATTTCGAATGTTTTTGGTAATAAATAATACGTTTTTCTGGAATTTTTAAAGTAGAGAAGAATAATCTTGCAATGTAAAACATCACGTAAAAATTATAATTTTAAATTTCATTTTTCTTACGAGCTAAAAATGTTTCAATTATTATCCGATTAATTAATTGTTAAATTAAGTAATTATTAGTTAAACAGTAAGCACAGTTAATTATTAAATAGTTATTAAGTTACTTTAAAACTAATGACTTTTTTTAAAATTCTGTATCAATGTTTTTTGATTTTTTAAAATGGTTCTAGAGATACAGGGAAACCTCCAGTAAAGACTACCTCTATGAAGTGACCACCTCTGTTTACGACCACTTTTGGGAAGCATGGAATTGGAAATTATGTTGAAGAAAACCTAGGCCATTAAAACCTATCCCAGAGACCTGGAAAACGTCTGTCCCAAATGCGGCCAAATAAAGAAACACGGAAAAATATAAAATCAAAAAATTTAAGAAAACAAATAAATAGATTAAAATGTATTAGAGAGCTCTTTTTGAAGATAGAACCTCATTTTGGAGTCCACTAAAAACGATGCTGTCAATGATTTACTTTCAGAGATGAAAAGTTAAATTAGAAGAAAAAATGCTCGTGCATGCATTGCTCGCACCCCCCCCTCCTCCCCCTTGAAAGTAACGATAAACAATTTACAAAATTCTACCCCCTTTAAGAGTTTTCATAATATTTGAATGAATTAAATATTCGATTAGCTTTTGTAGATGTTACAGTGAATGACCAAAATCAAGAGAATGTCCACTTCTAAAGGTCAGCAACCATGTCCGAAATATTTGTTATATCCGATTTGGTATTAATTCATTCTTTGATATTATTATATATATTCGATAATTTAAAATCTGCTGAGGATAAATTAGGAGAAACATCAGTGTTCGGAGTACCAATTAAATGAATACCGGGCAGTGGTGACCTTAATAAAACATCAGTGTAGGGCATACCGGGCAAGTGTATACCAGGCAGTGGCACTGTGCCTTAATAAAACATCAGTGTAGGACATACAGGGCAAGTGTATACCGGGCAGTGGCACTTGACCTTAATAAAACATCAGTGTAAGGAATACCGGACAAGTACAGCCTCAGTCGAAATTCCGGAAAATTTCTTGAGTAAAAAAAATAATAAATAAATAAAAAAGTTTAAACCGAAAAATTAGAAAAAAATTTAAACAAGGTTTTTTCCTTTTTCTCAATATTTCCTAGTTTACTTAAAATATATTTAAAATTTTACACATACCTGTGATGACCTGGAGAAGCAATTGAAATTTACAAATACGTCTTTCTTTCCTGAGTTTATGATTATAATAACTATTTACTGATAAAAAATGAATATTAATCTTGAATATAAGCTTATAAAGTAGCTCTCTTATAAACAACTGCGTTTTTAAGTTCCACCTTTGAAAATTTGATTTCCGAAATCTTTTGTGATCACCGATTTTTTTAAACATCTGAACCTTCGATCTCCGGAAACTTCCGGATCACGGTTAACGAAAAATCCGGAAATCCGGATTTTTTCCGGAGCACAATCAGCCCTGCAAATGTATACCGTGCAGTGACACTTGACCTTAAAACATCAGTTTAAGGCATACAGGGCTAATGTATACCGGACAGAGGCACTGAACCTTAAAAAAACACCAGTGTAAGGTATACTGGGCAGTGCCATTTGATTTTTAGAAAACATCAGTGTAGGGCATACCGGGCAGTGACACTTAACTTGACCTAGTATACATTTGTTACATTTACCAAAGAGCGACATATGTGATTGTCAAGATTCACCGGTGGAAGTCAACAACCACTTATTTCTGTCATTCACAGTAACATAGACAATAGAAAAGAGTTATGGCTTTCGTAAATAGATGTATTTCATTGAAATGAAATAAGAACTGCTCGCGACGAATTGTGCCCACGACGTATTGTGCTTGCGGCGAATACTGCCCTAGAGGAATTGTTGCCGTGACGAATTGTGCCCACGACGAATTGTTCGCGGCATCCTATATTTCATACGCTGGAGTGCCGTTTTTATTCTGAACGCCTCGCTCAATCCTAGATTTTAAGTTGAGTTGCAATATGCATCTCATTTGTAAAACAAAAACTGTTGTTTGAAATTTGGTACAGAGAATATATATTATTGTTCGTGTCCTTCTGTTATTATTTTGTAAATGTGTTTGTTAAAACTTTGAAAAGAAAAAAGACCGTGTTGCTTTTTATAAGAAAGGCTATGTAACACACAGTAAGAATTGGGTAATGTACAATAAAGGTTAAAAAAATAATCCCAATAAAATGTAGCTGTAAGATATTTGTCGAGAAACTGCGATGAACAATCTAACTTTAAAATTTTAACTGTAACTGTAGCGAGGCGGAAGTTTTGTAAACAGTAGGGGAATGATCGCCTCAGAGAGAAGAGGTTGATATGTAATGCTCTTTTCAAAAAAGCTTAATGTTTCGTTATCAATTATGTTTCTTGTTACGTTTTGTGTTAAATATTAAATGTTTTAAAAAGAAATAGTTAACTCCTTTAATGGCAGAACTTGTTACTTTTTATTATTGACATCTTTTTATTTTTACAAGAGTAGCGATCCTTTTTAAAGCGAAAGAAAAGCTTTCCATCTTCTCACCGGGAAAATTGAAGAACAACAGAAATTGCAGGTAAGGTAATTTTACCTTTACCTTTAATTAAGAATTATTATTGAATTTATTTGAGTTGATTGATAAATAAATTTTTTACAATATTACTTGATTAAAAATTTCATTTACTTCAAAAAATATATAAATTGGAGGTATAAGTCGTCATGTTTCAAGCGCTCAAAAACAGGCGCCCATTTTCAAGACTTGCCAAATGTGAATGAGAAGAAACAAGAGTTATGCGAAATATATCGTTTTTTTCTTCTTCCGGTATGTTATAAAACTGCAAATATCCTTTCCAGTTTTGGTTTTAAAGTCACTTTTAAGGTATGTTACCAAAATTAAATTTAAGTCTCTTAAAGATCCTATTAGTTTGATAATCGGTTTGGTATTTATCATATTTCTTGTAAGTTCGACCTCTACTACATCGGATAAAGTAGACGTCCATTATCAAGAATACGAGAAATCATCAATTGCAGCACATTGTTGGAATCTTAAACGTAATTTCAATTTCGACAATGCCAAAATTATTTCCACCCTAATCACACCAACTCATCTTAAATACCTTGGAATCTTGTTTTTTTTGTTGTTTTTTTTTCCATATGAATGCTGATTCCCCTGTTAACGACATTAATTCCTCAACACCTTTTCAAAGCAATGGATTTTGCTCTGATTCGCCTTGCTGGGACACTCTGGTTTTTCTTTATCTGACTTTCATCTTTTTTTTTTCTCTCCCGGCTACTGTGATTTTTCTAATTATGTTTCTCAACGTCATTTTTCCATTTTTCATTCGCAATTTAACATTTTATATTTAAAAAAAAAAAAAAATTGATTCTTTTCATTTACGTCTGGCAGGTTTTGAAAATGGGCACCTGTTTTTCAGTTCTTGGAACATGTCGACTGTTTATGCATATTTTGAAGGGAGATCTGTATATTTTCAATAAAGTATAATTTTTATTATTCTGGATATTTTTAAAAGAGTAATACAATAAAGGTATTAACGAAGCTTGTGTTTTAAATCTATCTTAATTCACAAAATATTTTCTCCTTAATAAGGCAATTTTCTGAGCTCTCCAACTTAGAAAATATTTTATCTACTGAAGAAGGCTAAGTTTTAAAGCCAGACTACAAAATATTTTGTCTTTTGTAGAAAGTTAAGCTTTAAAGATGTCAAATATACAAAAGACTGAGTTTCGAAGCTAGACTTCAAAATATTTTGGCATTTGTAAAAAGTTGTGTTTTAAAGCTATAAAGTATACAAAAGACTGAGTTTCAAACCTTAACTTCAAATTTTTTTGTCTTATGTAGAACGCAGAGTTTTAAAACTATCAAATACACGACTAATGCTGAGTTTCAAACATAGACTACAAAATATTTTGTCTTTTGTAGAAAGTTGAGTTTTAAAGCTGTCAAATATACAAAATATTTTGCCTTTTAAAGGAGGTTAGATTTTAAAGCTATTCAATGTGTAAAATGCCTTTAAAAAAATTAGAGTTTTTAAAAATATAAGAAAACTAATTTTATCACACATCTTATCGAAAATATAAATGGTATTTTTTGGATACAAGAAAGTAACAGTTTCTTGACAACAAATCGGAAACAGCAAAAGTATTTTTTTTTCCCCAACAGGTTGCAACTAAAATGATTATCGGAGTGCTTAAATTCCCTCTTTAGGGATAAAAAAAAAGGAAGAAAAAAAAGGAGAAAGCTATTTCTATTGCTAAAAGAATCCCCAATAAACGCCCTTTTAATTTCCCTCATCAGAAACAGCAAAGGATCCATCTACTTTTTCTTGATGAGATGAGGTCCAAATCTTCCTTTTTTTCTCCCTCACACTCTCATCTCGGAGATCTTTTTTTCTTTTTCTTCTCTTCTCTGTTTATTTTGTTCTTTGCCAGAAATAGAAGGAGGAAAAGGGGTGGAGAGCAATCTGGAAGAACGAGGGGGAGGCAGACGAAAAACACTGGATCCTCTCTCCCCTAATCAGTGAGACGGGAGATCTCAAACGATGACATAGTCTCGGGGACCCCTTTTTTTTCTATGAATTATGAGCCTCTATTCGTTTATTTTTTCATCCGATGATTATATGGAAAAGGAAAAAGACAGAAAAGAATTAAGAGATTCTATCTGGATTCCCACCCAAACTCGGGCCGTAGAATAGGGCTCTCAATCAATATACAGGGTATCCCGTAATGACCACCCTTTAATATATATTATTGTCAAAAGTGATTAAAAACATTAAAGGGTGCAAATCAATATCTGAGATAGGAAGAGGGAAAAATCATCTCCCTAGGGATAAGATATGAAAAAAACATCTAATGGAAGACTGTCGAATCACTAGACATGTAGATGGAATGAAAAAAGTCAAAACCAGTTTGATTGTCTGATGAAACGTCTAATAATTACCTTTCATTTTTGTCTCTGCTTCCTCTGACAACCGAAATCGAACGAATTTGAATGTTTAAATGTCGGCTTTGTTAATGTATAGAGTGACAATAGGGTGCAGTGTTGCACTTTGTGACACTGGGGAAGAGGGGATCAAAAATATTGAAAAAAAGTGTGACATAATTTATGGACTGTCCATTAGAAATAATCGAAATCTGAATAAATATACAACGATGAAAACAATTGAAAGGACATAATGGTTTTTCTTTTGCAGTAAAAAGAAATTAATAACGTAAATAAAACTAATCCTAGCCAAAACATCATCCAATCTAAAGCCAAGTAAACAAAATTGGGAAAACATGTACCCTTAATAAGAAAACTGGTCAGTTGTCCAGCACAGCAGTTGACCGGTATACTATGAGTCAGAGAAAAACATGTCTAATAGGGTGTATGATGGCCTCTAACAGCTACATATTTCTCGCATCGGTGTTTTATACTGTTTACCAGAGTTCTTATTAATCTCCGTGGCACAAGCGCACCCACTCTTGTACCTAAGCACTTTTAAACTGCTCAATAGAGCTGGTCCTGAGCGTCCCTTACATACTCGATGTGATTAAGATCAGGGGAAATCGCAGGCCTCTCTAATCGCTGAATATTCTCCGATTGCGGGGATTTGTTCAGTGTGGACGAGTGGTTATTGTTCATAACGATGAAATTCGGTCCATATACTCCATGGAAAAGTCTCCCATAGGGTGTAAGGATCTCGTCCCTTTACCTGAGAGAATACCTTTATAGAGCACATAAAGGTCGGTATGCCATGATGCCTACCCAGACCATTTAAACCATAATGGTCGGTACCGATATTAGAGAGCTGATAGTTTCAGCTCTTTTAATAGTTTATTATTATTTTAATCCTTTTAAAGAGAAATTTTTTTTTCTAATGCCCTAATGCTAAAAAATTTTTGTGATTGAGATTGATTTATGTAAAGAAATTCATCTAGTTTATGACCAAAATTAAATTAGATGTTTTCTGGTGGGAAGGTGGGTGGGATTTTCAAAAACTAGCCATAAAACTAGCATTCAAAACTAGCCATAAAACTAACATTCAAAACTAGCCTTCCTATTAATGACTAGCCATAAACTTGAATTTCTGCGCTAATAAATAATCTAATTTATAAGTATTGTGTTTATTATACAAATAAACTGGATGAGAAATGATCAAATGAACGAATTTATAACGAGCAGGAGAAAATAGCTTTTTTTCTGTGTTGGCATCTCTTCCTGACCCTACGCAAACCTTTAATGTAATCCCCCATTTATATAAACAAAGCCATTTCTTTACGTTCGGAAGTTTTTATCAGATCGTAACAGAAAACAGAAGTTGAAAAATAGTTCTCTTCGGCATTTAACTCTAGATTGCCCAAGGAAGTCAGTTTGACTGCCTTTTAATTTCAATTAGAAAAACAATGATGTACAGTGACACAATTTTCTAGAATTTTGTGACTTTCATAATTATTTTCATTGTTGATATTTACTAATAACTTGTTATATAACTGAAAATAATATCAAAAATATTAAAAATTAATTTTAAACAAATTTCTTTACACATTACTTATTTTTTCACAATGACATTCATATTTTGACTGCTTTTCGACAATATAGGTACTTCAGTCTTTCTAGTGTTAAAAATGAATGGTGGGAAGCATACTTCCCACTGCGTTATAAAGAATTAAGTGAAGGATTTTCTAATTTAGTATTATTATTTTACTGCACGAAAATGACGTGCACTAATTCGCTTCTGGCAGGTAACTGAAGTACCACAATCACCATATTGTAATTTCATATTATTCAAATAAATCATGCAAACCAATAAAAGATAATTATTGATTTAAATGATTAAACATTTCAATATTAATTGATAAATAATGATTTAATAACCATCCTTAAACCGTTTTCTGATAACTGAAAAGGACATTTCAATACAAATTAAACATTTCTGCTATTTTAAATCAATATTTTGATATTTCTGCCATTCATTTGTTAAATAGAAATAGGGTAGTCGTTAAATATTCTGGCTTATACCCTCAAATAAATGTAACTTTCTCAGTTAAGGAAAGAATTATTAATTTTGACAACAGCACTTGCTTCTATAATTACTAAAGCAAGTATTCTCGATCATTATATGTCAAAGATGTAATTCATTTAGTTTCAACGTTGTTAAAGCAAATTCTGTAATGGAAAGAAATAATGAGGGAATGAAAAAAAAAAGTGTTTATTTTTATTACACTTAATATTTATTTTTTCGCCAATACCATTTTAAAGTAAAATCTATTTTTTTGCATATTTATGTTAAAAATCTTAACATAATGTGCACCCGAGTTTAATTTGAGAACTTCTTTTTAGATTAATTAAATAATGATGACAATTTCTAGCATGTGAAAAGTAAAACTTGCAATAAGCAATAAAAAACGTGTATTCGACGGATGTAAAAAAATCTCACTGACAGAGTTGAATGTATTAAAGTCTTTTTTAGTGCGTTATTGCTTCTCACAATTAGTTTTTAATAACTTTCATTCAATAGTTCTTAATAACTTTTATCAAAATTTAATGCGTCTTTACTCCCGGCAATTTTAAACCAACTTTCCACCAAATTTTGCAAAGAAATATTAATGACAGAAATATTTAAAAAATAGAAATATCTATTATATACTTCAGGACAAATAGTATAGTCAAAATTGTCTAGGTTGTCTAGAAAACGCAAAAGTATAGTTTGTGTCATGAACAGAAAATACTGTTTGTCTACGATAGGTACTCTGTCCGCCACAAAGTCTGCGGCAGTCTGGTGCTATGGAAACAAGAAGAGAGCATTTTAGGGAGGGTGGCTTCGATGAAGAGGTCTCCTTTTCTTTCGCCTTCGATGATAGCTTGAATGGGGAGTATACCAGATTGGCTGACTCAGCCACCAGTAGGAGACTTATTTAATCTGATTCAAGAACTTTTTTAAGATTCGCATGAATATTTCTTTCTTACTTAAAATAGTTCTCTCGATTCAATCAGTTGTTATTTTTTAAATACAAAGGAAAAAAAGTGAACAAATTCTGACATTAAGGGTAGTACAGGTTTTTTAAATATTACTTTTTAATTTTACGATATTTATTATGAATGTTCATTGATTGTTAGATGGTTTAATTTCTAAACTTGCACATTTTTTAAAGCAGTTAATTTCTTTTATTACTTGAATTTTCTGGAAAAAGTGAAGAGCTTAAACTTAATAACTCTGATTTTAAAATATAAATAGAAATAAATAAAATAAAAATAGTTCACGTTATCTGTGCCGGAGAAATATTAAATATCTTTGTTTTGATTATTAATTTTTAAATATTTTATTTATTTATTTATTTTTGAAACTGAAAGCAAGAGACCGCAACTAGGATGAAATCTAAAACTATCAACGATGATTTTTATCAGCACCCATCAAACCATCTGAAATTATCTGAAGTTTTTTTTTGCTTAAATTACGTTTTCTTATTCATATTTTATTGTAACCTGTACAGTTTTTTTTCACTATTTATTAAAAACAGTTTTTATTAGCAAATTTATTTTTTTCTTAATAACCAATTTACTATGTATGATAAATTTATAGATGAGTTATTTATTAATAAAACATTGAGCTGCTTTAAACAATTTTATACAATTTCCATACATATTCCATACATACATATAAATTTTTTTAATTTTTTTTCTAAAACAGAAGCTTTTGAAAAAGAGAAAAGATTTAAAAAAAAAGGAATCACACGCTCTAAACGATGTTTCAGGCGCGAATGCTCATTTCTCTTAACTCTAGGGCTAATACAATAGATCGAAGAAAGAAGTCTCCTTTTCTCCCACCGAAACCAGTCTTAAAGAGGGACCCCGCACCCCTACTTGAAATAATCATACCTCGTTACCATAGTCCCCGCCACCCCTCCAGACGAATGGCGGACAGAGTACCTATCGTAGACAAACAGTAGCTAACCATCGTTTGCTATTTTCTGAATGCTTGTTTGAGTGTAAATTTTTTTTTTATGAATCCATAAAAAAGTTATCAAATCATTTTTTAAAGAATCGATGTCAGTTTTCTTATTTTTTAATCCGATACATTTCGCATTTGATCAAGTAAATCATAGACGGCAGCACGCGAGTCACTTAGGTGTTTTAACAGTGGAACTAATTAAAACATTTATTTATTTCTGAAAAAGTAAAAATGGCACTCTCTGGAACTTTGTCAAAGTCCTTAAAAATCCTAATACTCAAACCATACTGAATTTTGGAATATCGTACAAACAAGCATTTTGCACGATTTGGTTGCCAGGAGGTTTTGTTGGTTTGTAGGTTTTGTTGTAGGTTGGTTGTTGTAGGTTTTGATCAAAGCATTATTGTGAATTACTGTTTTATTATGATGAACATAAATCAAAATATCCTTCAAGGGTAACTGAAACACCCCTTAATTTTGTTTGTATCATCAAGAACTAATCCAAGAACTTGGTTTAAAAAATAATTAAATACCCTATTAATTACTGACTGTTTAAACAATATTTAGAATTAAATGACTTAAGTAATTAGTTTTTATTCAATATATAAAACTGACTGAACCTTTAAAATTCTTATTAACAATATACATAAATCATTAACCTCTAAGTTTATTTATTATGTTACGTTTTTTTTTAATTTTCAGTACTCCGACGAACATGGATTTATTTATTTTTTGGAATTACATACATTTGCAGGCTTTTGTAGACATGTAAAAAAGCGCCATTATCGTAAAAGTACCATAATAAGCTTAGATAACATCTTTTAATATTTTTAATGTATTAAAAATTCAGGAAATGTCATTTAAAATTAGTTTTTTTTTTATGACAGGGGCACTCTTACTTATGACAGGGCTGACCATCCCTGATTTAAACGGAATGAAATATTCTATAGTAAAGCGTCCCTTTTTTATTAGGGTGCCAGCTAGTTGGTTGAGCGGTCAGGATGCCTCACTACGAAGCCAATGATCTCGGGTTCGAATCTTGTTCGTGGCATGGATGTCTCTTTGTGTTTATCTCCTGTTGTGTGATTTATGAATGTGCTTAAACTATGAACGGGTATTTGAGGCGTCGCCAATGTTGCTCGCCTCCGTGTAGTTAACTTAAAGTCAACTTAATACTCAAAACTATGATATACTTAAAACAGGGCCATGGTGGCTCAGGGAATAGAGCGCTCGCCACCAAATGACGTGTTCCGGGTTCGAATCCCAGAAATGGCTGATCGATACAAATTCCGCACCCACCTCGCGCCAGCCTCAGTGGTAGACGGATCATGGGTTGAAGTCCCCTTGCGGTCAGGCTAAATGACGGAGGTTTTTTGTGGTTTTCGTTTCCATGTAACGTAAATGTGGGTCCGTTCCTTAAAAAAAGTCCTCCACGAAGGCATATTTCTCCCACTACTTGATCCAGAAGATCCCTTGTCTTCTGGATTGGGTTTAAGATTACAAATCTAGGGAATTGATCATTGGTAGTCGTAAATTCAAAATTTGGTTGGTCCACAACAAAGCTTGAATTCATTCTGAAGTTATCTACGACTCAAGCATTAAACTTAAAATCAACTCAACATGACTATTCTTTATGAGTTATCTATGGCTCATTTTCGTACAGTAAGCACAAGAGAAAATAACTTCTTTTCTTTAGTGTGGTTAAATCGTAGTAATAATGATGAATTTGTCATTGGTACGAACAAAGTTTAATAATAGTTTTTCTTTTACTTTACAACTCTTATAGCTTTAAAGATAAATCAGTTTTAGAAAGTGAAAACAAAAGTCAGAAATTTTTATTGCAAGCAAATTAACTTATCAATTTTGGGGCAACATATTTATGTCCTCGCTACAGTTTTAAGAACGACTCTAAAAATACTTATATTGAATGAATATATATTATTTTGAATACATTAGTTATGTTTTTACTAACTCACTTTCGTCTTTGTTAGGGCTGGAATCTTTTAATTCGAATTTCGACCTCTTTTTGCTTATCACTCTATACTTGAAGATAATGCTAACTTTCAATCTTTTCTGATCACTACAAAGCAGGTTTTATCGGCATATTATCGAAACAGGTTTGATGTTTAGCGTCAATTGAAATTGCGATCACTACATCATTAGCTAGAGAACTCGTATCTCCTCTAGAGTCTTGTTTATGATAGCAGTGTATTAGTTTCAATTGTTTTCTGGCTGCAAAAGTTAGAATTTACGGCTTAGGAGACTAACGGAGGCTCGTAATTTTAAACAGGAAACTTTGTTCCTGATTCCAATTCAAGTTACAATTGCTTTCTAGATAGTGTGAGCATAATTCATCAAAATTTTCTCAACCATTGAAATTTAAACCTTTTTCTTTTTTAAAGAAGCTAACTCAAAGCTTAAGAGGAGAACATATTAAAATAAATTGAAAATGCTACTTTCTTTTTATGTATACTTTTACAAATATATAAGCATAATTTTATTATTTTGCATTAAGTCTCTGAATTTTTTATTTCAATAAGATGAAAATTTAAAATAAAATATAGTTAAAAAAATCTACCTAGATATTCTATAACAGCTAAACTCTTGTACTAAAAGCGTAATAATAGCAGTACAGGAAAATAACTTTAAATTAGGGATACAAAAATATTTATTAAAAAACTTATGACTTATTAATTTGATGCTAATGACAACCAAAACAATATGGAAATGAATGAGGAAAAACTGGATCTTACCACGTGATTTTCCGACCCATAAAAATTAAGGCTCCTATACTATCATTCAGGGGCTCTAATAAAAATGTACGGACAACAATCAAAAACTTTGACATCATCGTTAGATTTTTTACATATATTGCAGAAGTTTGAAGTTTACACTGTATTTTCTAGTTACTTTTTTTTAGAATCGGAAGAAATAATTAGTGATAAGAATAATTATTAGTGATTTCAGATTGATTGATTGATTATTTTTACTTTTAAGAATTTTTTTTAATACTGGTATAGTAAACTGTATGATCTAAACAAAATGGCCATATTCTTTAACATTCGAATGATTAACAGTACTTTTGTAAAGGTGTTAAGCTCCGTAATTTCTGATGGTACTTTGGGATTATCCAGTCGACCATTTTCGCCAAACCTGATATTATCGCTAAATTATTATTATTATCATGTGATAAATTTATGTGCTTAGAATGTGTTATTTTGGAAATTCCTTTTCATTATGATGGCGCCAAAGAATTAACTCATTTTCGTATCCTTGAAAGGTCGTCGGGTTAATATCAAAGTACCTTTCTAATTAAAATAATCACATTTGTAACATTGGGAAAGTTAGAGATAGTATTTTTGAAATAGTGTTATACGCTGTAATTCTCCAATTAGAAGAGTCACGTTTTGTTTCAAAACTACAAAAATTGAAAACAAGGGAGTATTTTTGTTATATTAGTGTTTCGTTACATTATACTTAAATTATAATGACAGCTTATTTTTGATAAACAATACAGAAGTTTGAATCAATGTTTTTTTAATGCTGTTTAACTGCAATCTCTTATTATTTTTACCATATAAGTTTGAGCACTGCAGATATTCGAAATATTTTTTTTTTTTTTTTTTTTTTTTGTAACACTGTTTTGCACTCAACATTTTCCATCAAATCAACTTCCTTTTTTTTTAGCATTGGCAAAATCGAAAATAATAATTTTTGTTTAAGATTCATGTACTGTTTTCGCTAACTAGAATATCCCCTCTCAGATCACACATATAAAAAAAAAAATTACTTTATATACGATCAAAAATGATAATAATTTTCTCTAGTTAACGAACAAAATGCTCCGTAAATTAAGTTAAATAGAGAAGGGAAAAATCCGACCTACCTTTGAAGAGAAAAGTAAAAGGTTCCATCGGGAAGAAAAAAGCCACGTGCTTCTTTGGGATCGCCGTTTGTTTTCCTCTCTTCCTCTCCTCTTTTCCTCCGTCTGATCCTCATCCTTTGTGAACACTCATGACCCTCCTCCCATTGGTGTTTATGATGTGACGTCACTTGAAATACTCTCTTATCATTGGCTGATAGAATGGAAGGAGTGTAGGAATAAAACGGAATTCCACGTGTCGACAATTATGTTATAATGAGCAGAGTGAAAGAAATTGGCGTAAATAGGAAAGTTAAGAGGAATCCTTTTCTTTCCTTCTTTCTTCTTTTAAGTGTATATTTATGTAGCGTATTATTATGTAGCATTTAAGTAACTATATGTTACATAAAAGAATTTCAAAAACATGTTCACCAAAACTTTGTAAACTATCGCTCTGAACATAATACAAAGGAAGAATTAGATGTAAAAAATATCATCCTTGGGAAAACTGTAGCTTATTACTAAATTGTCTTAAGAAAAATTGTCAATAGAAGAAAATAACTTTTTTTTTTTTTTTTTTTAATCAAAGCTAACATCTTTGAAGGAACGTTATTGTTTAATTGAGGAAAGAGTTAGCTGCTCTTGTTTTTTTCTTAAAAAAAGAGAAGAAACAGAAAAAAGAAAAACAGAAACTTTGTTTTACCAATCTGAAGTGCTTACTGATCTTAATTTTCTCCTCCTCTCTTTTATATACTTGTGGCAGACAACAGATTTTCATTAAATTAGTTATATCTTTTCTTGTAGTTTGGTGCAGGATAGCCGCATTTGGGGATGGGACGGTTAACTAACCATTTAATCCAATTTAATATAGCGCTTTTTTAAAAAAATCATTTTTCATTTCTTGTTCTTATCTGCAAAGTACTCCGTTTAATCGTTTTGAGGGGATATGAAAACGCCCCGGAACATCTTAAACTATTTAAATAAACTCTTATTGTACAGTAAAGTAATGTATTTAAGCAAAAGCCAGTTTTCGTAACTGGTACACAGCGATCTGAAGATGAGTATGACCTTCACTAGAACCCTGGTCTTTCACTAATAATAGTGCCACTGTGCCATAGTGGTTCTGTTTGATAATTACAAATAACAAATGAATGAATATATTGGAATAAAAAGGTTTCAATAACTTTTATTGATATTAAAAAGAAAGAAAAGAAGGAAAGACAGAAAAGAAAGGGTAGCTTCGCAACAGCCTGTTTTCGTAGCTGGTACACAGCAATCTGAAGATAAGTATCACCGACAATAGAACCCTAGTCTTTCACCAATAATAGCACCTTAAGCAATTTGCCATAGGGGTTTAGTTTAATAATTACAAATAGCAAATGAATGATTGAATTAAGTTTTCAATCACTGGATATTAAAAAAGAATAATAAAAAAAGTAAGAAAGAAAAAAGAAATGAAGTGGTAGTTTCGAAAAGTCGGCATTGAATAGTAAACTACCTCTCAAGCAAAATGTTCATTTCACAGTAACCACATAGCAATACGGTCCTGGATTATCCAAGTAATAAACACTTATATTAATGAACTGCTAGAACTTAAAAGTTGCACGTTCTAATCTAAGAACCCCTACCCCACTCCATCCTAAACTTACATTTTAGTATTTATGAATGCACACGATTTTGAATTTATTATAGCTTGCTTTGATTTTACAGCTTTTTTTCGAGGGGAAGTGGTTAGGAAATAGTGATAGTTATAATTGCAAATATATGTGTGTATTACCGACATCAAGAGAATGTTGACATTCACCAGTGAATGAAAACAATCTCTTTTGTGAATGTCCGAAATATTTGTTGCGTCAGATTTGATCTTAATTTATTCTTAGATATTATTATATTTATTCGATATATCTGCTGAGGATAGATTAGAAGAAACATCAGTGTTTGGAATACCGGTTGAATGCATAGTGAGCAGTGGTACTTGACCTTAAAAAAAAACATTGACACGGGGCATAACTGGGCAAATCTGTGGAAGTCAACAATCCAAAAATTCGGTCATTCACAGTAACATGTTGTTTTGGTGTTTAATTCTGAATCCTTTTAATTTCGAATGAAATTAGAAGAAAAGGGCTTTTAAATCGATTATTGAATCTTGTAATTTTGGGCGAAAAAAACCTGGCAAATCTAGTTGGATTTGTTTGACAAAATTATAAGGAACTACCCCAATAATTGTCCACCTGCAATAACACTCGAAACTTTACACAGAATTCAATGTGTTAACTGGCAGGAATTTCTCTCAACCATTACTATTTGAACCTTCGTCGCCGACACTTATGTCATGGAATGGATGGCTGACCACTAGGCCTACATTTAGTGACTACTATCCTTAGTTCGCCATGGTTAACATTATAACCATGGTCTAAACAAGGGGACGTTAGTGGATAAAATTTGTAATAAGACTTACAGTTTATTAATACCGATTCATTTTAACGTCTAACCTTTAAAAAAAAAATCATCTTTCATTGTTATTGTTACTTGTATTGTTTGCGCTACTTACAATTTAATTTATCAACTCATTCAAACTTAAGCTAAGAATATAAGAAATTGAAGATAACACTTAATACAGTGCAACCATTACATTTTATTTACGTAGTGAAATTAATTTCCTGAAATCGATTCTCGTCTCACAATCTTTTAGAATTTATAAAATGCAGAACAATCTTATGAATAGTAACATTACGTATGCAATCGACAATCTCAATTTATATATAATCTCAATTTTAAAAAAAACTACTTAGTCACACATCATCTTGTTAACATAACATAAGCGAAGGGATACACCGGAAGTTTTCACGATTCCATTCCAGTTTCAAAATGTTGTTGTTGCTTCCACTCAATTAACCAACACAAGTTGGCATGTAAACGTTTAGAAAAATATCACAAGTTCAGTTAGATTGACTGAATTCAACACTACAATTCTGAACCAAGAGAAATCAATTCTAAATCAATGGTACATTGAACAATACAATAGTGCAAATTTGCCGCAAACATGAATCAATTTTAGTTCTTTTAGAATTATATTATCGTTTAATCGAGTTATAGAAAGATTAATTTGCTCGATAATTTGGTTCAACATGGCAAAGTCAAAAGTTTTCTGCAATTATTATGGTTCAATTAGCACCAAACTTTCTAAGAGTATAGTTTTAGCTTTCATTATGCAATTTTACCGATAGATTGTTTTATAGCTATATTGTTTTATCTCATTTATATTGTTTTATCTCAGTGAATGAACGATCTGAGGAAGTAAATGAGCTTTGAAGTTTTAAAGTGTTAAGTATAGGAAATGAAGACTATTGTCTTCATTTTTGTTTCTTGTCCTGAAAGTTTCCAATTGGCTCAATCTATATAATTCCCTGCATTTCATTTAATCTGTTCTCTGGATGGCATTCATGTTTACGGTGTTCTAATTTGCTGTCGAAATACAGTTTTTTAAAGTTACTCATCAACTGTTTGTTGGAAAATGCAGATCTGGAAACACGCTGAGGCTGCCACTTTCATCCACTGAGATCTTCGAAATTAAAAGACTTAGAAAAATAAATGTCCTATCATTAAATAAGACTGAAATAAAAATTAACCCACAATTCTAATTTTTCTTCAAAAAATGTCACTTGCATCCTTCATCCAATCTTTTCACTCATTATCGAGGATCAGCATAAAAATTAATCTACAATCAGTTAAATACCTTATGCTATGATGTAAGTTATAATCAGTTTACGCAACGTGCAATTATAATCTATGTTAAAATCAATGGGCATTCCGTTGACTAGTATTTTGAATTGCTATATTCATATTAATTATTATTAAGTCACACAATCTACAGGCCAAGCAAAGTTTGCGTTAACATGCAGTGGTGAAGTAGTTATAAGGACACACGAAAAAAATCGTCAATTCTGGAAGTCTTATTTACAGAATCGTGGGCAAATTTTTGAAGTAAAAATAGGAGTGGAATTAAATTATTTCTTGTGTTAACTTATTAAAATTTCCTAATATAAACCTGTTTACATTTAATGTTTGATTTTTAAATCCGAATGACATTGGAAAAAAAATAGAAGGACATAGTTTTTTCTACCTTCATTATTGAAAAATTTGCATACTTGAAAATAGAAAATGACAATCAAGATTAAAAGAATGGTTTGTGAAGGAAATTTTGCACTCACATTTGGCCAAAGGAACTCTTCTTTCTGATGCTGAAAATTGTTGCTTTTCGAGAATGTGAATTTGAGTGGACGGGAAATTTCAAAAAGAATCAAGAGGTTTAAGACAGTAGTTTGCAATTTTCATAAAAATCCTTGAATGTATGGCATGAAAAAACGAACTAGGTCGCCAGAAATTAGTCCTCGTCGACGGAAAAGAGTGATTGTCAGGAGAGATTGCCAGACAAAAGAAACTGCAAATCATTGCGGGCTGTTCAAAATGTTTTAAGCAAACATCCTGCGTCTTTTTTTAATGGGAAATTAGTGTTACGTCCACTTCTAGCAAATCAACAGAAGAAAATAAGAGTTGATTTTGCAAAAAAAAAAAAGAAATACATTTATCTCGGTCAAAAAATGAACAGATGTCAGTTTTTCTGACGAAAAAAAGTTGATGGACTGATGGACCTGATAGTTTTCATTATAGTTATGGATGGACATGATGTTTTTCATTATGATTATGGATGGACCTGATGGTTTTCATTATGGCTACGGATGTACCTGATGATTTTCATTATGATTATGGATATATCTCATGGTTTACATTATGGTCATAGATTGACCTGATGATTTTCGTATAGTTACGGATGAACCTGGGGGTTTTCATTATGGTCATGGATGTACCTTATGGTTTTTTACATTATATACGAAAACCAAAGAAGTGTTTTCCAAACATCAATAGAGTGGCTTAGGGATGGTTTTGGGTTCTTTTACGGCAAATAAAACCACTCTAATAGTCTTTATTAGCAACAAAATAAATTCCGACAAATATGTTGATTTGTTAGGATAAAGTTTGTTCCTCCAAGCACCACTGACTAATTAAGGGGACTACATTTTTCAACTGGATAATGCTTCTTTTCGAAACTCTGGTTTGAAGCTAATTCTGTAAATTCAATACATTGGCCGGAGAGGAGTCCCGATCTTAATCTAATCGAAAACTTATGAGAACTTCTAATCCAAGAAGTTTATAAAAATGGCACACAATATCAATGCAAACTGGATCTTGTCTTCGCTATCAAAGATGCTTGAGAAAAAAAGTCCATTGACTCTTTAAGTGATCTTTCAGGACCACTCGGCTTATTCATCTGATTGAAAAAGAAAAGTAGTTTTCTAGATTATTGACGAAAATGTAAGCATTTTAGAACATCTTCTTTTTTCTATATTTCTATTAACGTTACTTTTTATAAGTTCATATTTTGAAGTCAAATTTTATTTTTTATGTGCTATAAGTGTTAATACAAAATTATGTAACAGAAGTGAAATATATGAAAGTTTCATTTAGGTGAAGGAAAATTAAAGCATATTTTAATTCAAATTAATGTTGTCCTTATATTTTTTTCCCTCACTGTAGTACTCAGTCAAGGATATCATTGTTAAATAAGATTGTGGTCATGGATCTGCCAAATTACTTTTATCCTTAAGCTAAGATGGTAGGGACTTTATTGACGTCGCACTAGAGCTGCACAATGGACTGCGGTTTGGGAAACATCTCTCAGAATGATCCGAAGACATGCAATTTTGATCCTCTGCTTTGGAAACCCGACGACCTGAGCGAGCACTTTACGGTAGAACAATTTAACGTGGACCGATACCGCACACCCTACGCAGGCTTATCAAAGTGGTCACCTACCCGCTTACTGACAGCGACCACTGATGCTTGATTACGGTGTTCTACTGGGAACCGTGTCTTTACGATCAGTCCACCGCGGAACCTAAGATTAGGAATACCCTACCAAAGAATGACCCACAAGATTCGTGTCAGTTTCGTTCAAGTTGAACCAGGTCTGAAAGTTTAAGGAAAACCATAATGTAGTTCAACTTATACTAACATTGTTGCGAATTTGAATGACAGCAAGGTTTTATACACTCCAGAATTTCTAACAGTGTAAGTTTTCTGCTATAGAATGTAGATCAATTACGATGCTCTACGACTCATCTACGGTCCATTAACTAATGTTTTTGCTATGCAGTGCAGATTGGTTATGATCTTGGTTATAACGAATCTACAGCCTCAGAAAAAAACTTTGTTCCAAGTCCAGGATATGTCATCGCATTGCAAAAGACGATTTTGGGTCGTGGATCCCCCTAATTAGTTTTATCATCCAACCAAGATTAGGAATTCCCTACCAAAGAAAACCCACAGGGATTAATGTCCACTTTGAAGCTAGATCTCGGGATCTTTAGGGGTAAATGTTAAAAGGGATGTTCCGTTTTTTTCCCCTCCCAGCAGAAAATTCTGTGGAACATCTCTTCCCCTCTCTCCTCAAAGAAATCGATTTTCTATCCACTGAAGAAAAACAAGTCACTGCGTACAGTTCGATAACAGGGTGGGCTGGTTAGAGGGACTTTGGACAAGAAGGGGTTTGCGCCCCGGCGTTAGAATAAAGGATTACGTCCTTTATTTCCCCCCTTCGTCAAACTTTGCTCATAACCGTAGCTCTCCCCCAGATTAGTTTTACCCTTTCCAGATAGGGTTAAGATGGAAGATAGTGGCTGAGGAGAGGGAAAAAAAGGAATAAATTGGTCAGTCTGGTGGAATTTTTTTATGATGTGACATAAGAGATGTCCGCGTGGAAGAGCTGTTACCCAAAAGAAAAACTGAAAACGTTTTTAACAAAATGCAGCTTAGTTTAACACTTTTATAGAGTTCCATCTTTCTAAACATAAATTATCGATTCCCTTAAAGTATAAAATCAGTGGTGGCTAATCTTTCAGATGAAAGAAACAAAACTTTTCCAACTTACTAAAAAATACGTTGAAAAAATATTATTTGATGGCTAATTCCTAATTTTTACATAAAGTCATGCAATGTTACCGTGAATGACCGAAATTGGGTGTTGTTGACTTCCACCGGTGAATGTTGACAATCACATAGTTGCTTTGGTAAATGTTCGAAATATATACTAGGTCAAGTTAGTTAAATGACACTGCTCGGTATACACTTGACCAGTATGCACTACATCAATGTTTTTTAAGGTTCAGTGCCACTGCCCGGTATGTCCTACATTAAAGTTTTTTATGGTCAAGTACATATGCATTTAACAGGTACTCGGAACACTGATGTTTCTCTTAATCTATCCTCAGCAGATAGTAGAATATCGAATAAATACAATAACATCAACGATTACATTAATATCAAATATCAAATTAGATATAACAAATATTTTCGGACATTCACCAAAGCGACTATGTGATTTTTGACCGTTCACCGGTCAAAATCGACATATATATATATATATATATATATATATATATATATATATATATATATATATATATATATATATATATATATATATATATATATATATATATATATATATATATATATATATATATATATATATATATATATATATATATAGTTTTTTTGTTTAGGCAAGCTTGAGTAAACCATGAAGTCTTAAATGATTAAAAGAAATTCAAAATATCAAAATGCGAACAAATTATGACAGAGTTATTTTTCCAATGCACAAATAAACATATTCCGAAACCGAATAAACATTCCGAAATAAACACGCAGTAGGAAAGTATTTTGTTTGTATTTTGATATTAATAATGTGATTACTAATAATGTGAGAAAATTGAGGATTTATTCTGTGTTTACATTCACACAGTCATTTCATTATACTTTAAATTTTAAATTACTAATAAATGTGGAACATAATTTGTCATGCATGGTTTATCCCTCATTATAGCGTAGGGGCAGCATTTTTCACTACTGTTCCTGCATCTTTATATTTTGAAGAGAAGTGGAAGGGGATAAAAATCTTTTTCTTGAAGGAGGAAATACAGGCTATGAAATGGAGAAGGTCTGAAGTCGCGTGTGTGCCACGTGTGTACTTCACCTTTCTCCCTCTTTTGTAAACGCTCTCCTTTTCTTTCTTCTCCCTCCCCTCACAGGTGATTTAAGATCACAATCTGAAAATGGAGAGGAAATACTTATTTGAATGCTTTAAGCGAGACAATGAAAAAATAAAATAAAATAGCTTTTTTGAGTTGGTCTGTTGTGAAAGTAATGAATAACCGAGGTTCACTCTTTAATTTTTCACATGTAACGAAAATTATTTGAAAAACTTAGTTAAAGTTGAAAAATGTGATGATCGTTAAGACTATCTTATTTTATAACCGCAGTTGAACAGCCGACCCAATTTTTCGGGTTTACGACTACTTATGATCCACTCCGTAGCCTGGTCATTTTGAAACCAATACAGAAGACAAGGGAACTCCTGAACTAAACCAAGGGATAGAGGCATTGAAAGAAATTTGCCTTCGTGGAACTGGTCTTTCTGTGGGAACTAGCCCGTATTTGAATTATATGGAGAGGAAAACCTCCCACGGTTTGCCTGATGGCAAGTAGATCCTAACCCATGATCCGTGTACCTCTGAGGATATTTTACGTCAGCACTGTGGTGGGTGCAAGTTGGATGCAGAATTCGTATCGGCCAGCCATCGCTGGGATACGAACCCGGTTCATCTCATTGGAAGGCGAATGCTCTATCAATTAAGCCATCACGGTTTATCGAAGACTATCTGAATTATTTCATAAATTCATTTGTTCTTTAATAATTCCAATGACTCATTTATTTACCCACCGCATGTTCGGTTAATAATTTATCAATATATTTTTAAGCACTCATTCATTCAAATATTTTCCAATATATTATTTAATTAATGAATTTATTAACACATTCATTTATTTAAGGAATTATAACTTCAGACAAACATTTTGAACCCATTCATTTTCATATATATATTAATTCTCTCCTTCATTTTAGCAATTAACATATTAATTGACTTAAGCAGTTATTGACTCATTCGTTCATTAAAGCGTTCATTCATTTAGACCTTCATTAGTTTATGCAATCATTTATGAAATATTAACTTCATTCATAAATTCATTCTTTTATTTAAGCATTATTCTTTTATAAAAGCGCATATTAACTAGTTTATTCAAGCATTGATTATAAAATTCGTTCTTTTTGGTATTTACACCAACTCATTTACTGATTCGAACATTTATTAATTCATAGGAGAAAAATTAAAAATTTAGAAAACTGTTTGGGATTCAGATGACGAGCATGATTTTAAAAATAAATTGCGTGATTTCAAATCTAAAATCTCGTTTACTAAATTTTTGTCAGCACTTGACTGAGTACTCGACACTTGAGAAGAAATGAACTGATTAGGCCTAACCATGTGATTTAAATCAGATTTAATTGGATACCGGTAAGCTACGTCACGCGTGTGTTTCGAGTCTGATTGGCTTCTGAATCGACACGATTTACCTGCTATGACGTCACTTCCAGGTATCCCATTGCGTAAAATAAAAGGAATGTTGCATCGTGAAAAGAGGATATAATCAGAAACTTCATTGTTTGTTCATTAGGTAATCAGCGAAATAAATGATGGAAGCATTTTTCTTAAATAATCCCTTATCAGTGTGAATGCTGATTATTTCTTACATCTCTGAGTTTTGTACCATGTGTTTAAAATATAGGTCAGGAGGGAAAATCGTTTCGTGTACTCGAGAATCTTCACGCGTTTACAATGCAGAAATTTCGTTTCATAAGACTCAGCAGAAATGTTCGCCAATCGCAAACCAACCGTTTATTAAACGAGGAATTTCGATGCATAAATAAGGTTTCTGAAAGACTATTTTAATAAATAGACAAATAAATAAATAAACAATAAAAACGATAATCATAGATATGATAGTATTTTAAAGATATTCCGAAATCGAAGTGGTTCAAAAAGAAAATCGAGCTCAAAATTGTAATAATCTACATTGAAGCATTATTCTGAGAAATTGATTTTCGGTTTATAATTATATCGGGTCAGGTGCAGGTGGGGTAAAGTGAGTATAAAATAAAGTTGTTTTTTTGTTGTTAAAGAAGGCTCTAAGACCAAATCAATAAATTTATTTTACTGAAAAATTTGATGCATTTTATATACATGGGATTCATTTAGTTAAATATGAAGCATTAACACATCTTCTAATATAGTATTTACTCGAAAAGGTGTGAAAAGATGCAATATTTTGCTATTTTCATTAAAATATTATTATTATTAAAAAAAGAATTTTAAAATTCATTCTTATTTTAAAGTGAGAAATTTTCTTTCTTCAGAAAACGATGATAGTCACCTTTTTGTAATAGTTATAATATATATATATATATTATTTTTTTAAGAATAAACTTTGTTTTCACTATAAAAAAATAATGAACAAACTTATTTTAAATATTGACAAAAGTATGATTTATGTAACAACGCTCATCAAATTTATTATTGGTATTTTCCGTTAGAATAAAATTCATTTTTCTGCGCTAACAACGCATTTTTCAATATTTTAAAAATGAGTTAAATAAGCTTGCTTTAAAAAAAAAACGATTTTTCTTTTCAATTTTTTTTCATCGTCCAAATTTTCGTCGTTAAACATTTATATTTATGTTATGAAAACCAAAGCAGAGTAAACTTTAACATTTTTGTTTAACTTACCTTCCTTGTTAGTTTGATCTTAATATCAACACCGATTTATGTTCTGGGAAAAGCGAAATAGATTTTATTGTTTTATTATTATTTTCTTTTATTTTACATTTTGATTTAGCATACCTTCCTAGTAAGTTAGATCTAAATATCAACAGCGATTATAAACTGTTGTAATCTTTGTTCTTTTTGCTGTTTACACTACATTACTGTATGGACTTCGGATAAAGGAGGGTAAGATGTTATTACATTGAGTTATGGGGGGGGGGGAAGTAAACAGAGCAGTGGAAGAAGGAGGGAGGTTTAACAATGTAACGTGCCTATTTTTCTGAAAACTGTGCCAAATAGTCAAGATTATTTTTCTTCACCTTAATATTTATTGTTGCGTCATATTTTTATAACGAATAAAGCGCATACACATTTTCCTGTAACCTTGTTCCTGTTCATGCAACTGCAAACAGATGCTTTTTTCTTTATAAAAAAAATGTAAAAGAGAAGTAATTTCTGTGCCGTCAGAGCCAGGTGTAGGTGAAAATATAAGCATTTATTAAACAGAATTATTCGTTACGCATATGTAACAAATTAAAAAAAAAATCACAATGGCAGTTCGAAGATATTTCGAAATTATTGGAATATCATCATTCGAAAGAAATAATTACAAAAAATTATAATTTATATTTCTAGCTTTTATGATTCCTCATTTTTTAAAAAAGAATAAGTAAGGAAAATCTAACACAAGAGGAAAAAATGTATAACAATATGTATATAAATAATGTAGTCAAATAATGCTTTTTCGAAACTGTCAGACTCTCCTTTTGGGCTCTCAGCAACCATGCTTACAGTTTTAATTGTAAATTTTTCTTTGATCAATCAGCATTTAAACATGCAATAATCGAATAGTTAATTGGATGAAAGTTCAAAGTGTTTAAATTTAAAGGTAAATTAGCGTTAAAGATAGGCAATAGGATATTAGCCTCGATTTGAACTTTTAAAATAAAAGAAAATTTAGATGATGGGTTAATGAACACTTTATTTAATCGTAAATTTCGATAAATAAAAAATACTCAACAGTCATAAGCAAAAGTCAAAATAATCAAACTTTTATCCATTCTAAATAACCCAATCTCTTGAGCTTATTTTATAACTCATTATTTTAACCCTCAAGTTATTTCTTTTTTATAATTAAATATCGATTTGTAGTTATAAATAGTTGTTATTTTTGTATTTGTAACTGTGATGTGTTTTTCTTGTCGATACCTTACTTTTTGTTGAAGGCCGTTTAAATATTGCGTAAGCAAATAATGCGGGCGGGAGGTGGTTGAATTCGGAGGAAGAAAAAGTTTAGAAAAAATGTCTTCTAAGAGTTACAGAATAGTTTTGAACACAAAAGACACCTAAAGAATATTCTACTCCATAGAATACTCTTCTTCTCATATTCACTTACAAAATGAATTGAAGCAGAAATGCTGTTACGCGGTATAATCTCGATATCGCGAACTTACATTAATCGAAAACCTAGTTATGCCAAAAAAATATTTTTCCCCTTGGGCATTACATAACCACCTAATGTTAGTTTGATTTCCCGTGTCGAAGAGTTTCTTCTCAAAACCTAGTTACATCATCGAATATTTTTCGAAATGGAAAATGAAATATTTCAGAAAAATCACAGTGTAAATCAATTCTTTTCTATTTAATGCATCATTATTTTTGTCTTACTTTTGAAAATAAAATTATAATTGTCGTATTTAGACTTATAGTGAACCATCATTAAATACATATTGATTAGTAGTTATTTTTACGTTTCATGGATTCTAGTTTTTAGAGTACTATCATAGATTATATTTTATATTTTTCTTCTTTTTAAAACAAATATAGTTCTGAACTTGTTCTCTCGAAAACTCACTATCTCGATTTTTTTTTAACATCTCTTCAGATATCGAGAGTATACCGTATATTATTTAAATTTAATCTTAAAATTAGATTAGTAAAAGTCAAAATGAAAGCAGAAACTGATAGAGGAGACTTTTTGCATTGGAAGAGTATTTTGGTTATTCTTGCTGACAAAGGGAGTCTCAAGAGTGTCAAAAACATGATTACCTATTATTTGAACGGAATCTATTAAACAGAAAAATTTCAATTAAAAGATAAGTTGCAGCACTGAGTGAATGTAGGTAATAACTGACAATTTAATACATTTGAAAGAAACAAGCTTTATTGTTCATATGCTGCCAATAGGAATTTATACTTTGCTTTTATTACTTCTAAAGAAGTTTCCAGTAAATCCTTAACAAGGTTTTTTATGAAAATCTGTCATAAAGGGAAAAAGAAAAAAAAAAGCCACAGTTTAAGTGCCTAGCACTCTAACCAAAGAGATGATTTTAAATTATGTATATCAGTATTTCATGTTCCTAAGAATTATTTGAGTTTTGAGAAAAGACAAAAACTCAGATGTTTTAAAAGTTACTGAACTCTTTTAACAATCGTCTATTTGGAAACATTTGCCCACCTAAATGAAAATGTATATATATATATATATATATATATATATATATATATATATATATATATATATATATATATATATATATATATATATATATATATATATATATATATATATATATATATATATATATATGTATGTTACGACGAATGACCGAAATAGGTGGTTGTTGACTTTCACCGGTGAATGTCAACAATCACATAGTCGTTTTGGTGAATGTCCGAAATATTTATTATATCCAATTTTATATTAATTTATTCGTTAACATTATTATATTTATTTGATATATTTATATTTATTCTGTATTTTAAAACTTACTGACGATAGATTAGAGGAAACATCAGTGTTTGGAGTATCGGGCAAATATATACCGGGCAATGGCACTTGACCTTAAAAAAATGTCAGTGCAAGGTATACCGGGCAAATGTATACCGGACAGTGGCACTTAACCTTAAAAAAACATCAGTGTAGGGCATACCGGGCAGTGGCACTTCACCTTAAGTAGCTCGGTATACCCTACACTGATGTTTTTTAAGGTCAAGTGCCACTGCCCGGTATACCCTACACTGAAGTTTTTTTAAGGTCAAGTGCCACTGCCCGGTATATATTTGCCTGATACTTGGTGTATACAGGGCAGTGGCACTTAACCTTAAAAAAACATCAGTGTAACGTATACCGAGCAAATGTATACCGGGCAAATGCAAATGTATGGCCCGATACTCCAAACACTGATGTTTCTTCTGATCTATCGTCAGTAAGTATTAAAATATCGAATAAATGTAATTATATCCACGAATAAATTCATATCAAATCGAATGTAATAAATATTTCGGACATTCACCAAAGCGACTATGTGATTGTTCACATTCACCGGTCAAAGTCAGAAATAAGGGTGTATAGCGAATATTTCGGACATACACCAAGCGACTACGTGAATGTTGACATTCACCGGTGTATGTCAACATTCGACATTTTCGAGACATCGGTCATTCACCGTAACTACATTCACTGGTTCTACATATTGACATTTTGCAACTTTTACAAAATAAGCATAGACAGCGCTGGCTTTAGACAGGCTTAACTTTACCTTACAGTCATAAATAATAACTGTTATAAATTCGCAGCAGTTGTGAAAATAGCTTATTAAGGGCAAAAAAACATCATTTCATATGATAACTGTGCTTTCGGACAATTATTTAACAATCATTTAAACAGGTCGCAATCATGGCGTGTTAATATTCTGCCAAGGTGTTCTATTATTACTCGTTAACTGCTTATTTTTAAATGCACGTCCTCCACCTCAACTCCAAAACTGTACTTCAGGGCTGGGATGGCCTGGTTGGTTGGGCAATGGGCCCATGTCCAAGAGTTCGTGGGTTCCATCCCTGACCGGCCCAAGACTGTGTAGTAAATGATGACTGGTGCACGCTAAATCTATCGGGCACAAAAGGCCTCCAGGCTCCTATAGCAAATCGATACCTCTGGGGGTACTGATACAGGAGTTTCCTTGTCTTCTGGATTGGTTCAAAATTACAGGGCTACTGAGTTGAACGTTAGTTGTCGTAAACCTAAAACTGTTTCGGCTGTTCAACGACAGTTATAATATAAAAATAAAAAATGTTCTTCAGTACCTTTATCCACTGAGATCTTCAAAATTCGGAAAGATAAATCAAATGTTGTTAGGGTAAATTAGATTTAAAGAAGATCTTTTTCCCGAGAAATCCCATTGTTTCAGTCATTTGAGAATATTACCATTGTGAACTCGTCCACTGAGTTCTTCATCTACTCTAACAGCAGAATGAGGTTACAGAAAGAAGGGGAAAAAATCATCATTTTATCCGATTTCCGCATTTTTCAAATAAAAAGAGAAAGAATTACGCAATATCGTAAACATCTGGCAGACATTTTTGCTAATATTCATAATTTTCAAAAAAAAAAGGAAAAAAAAAATTCCGTTGATAGGGAGGGGAAGAAAACGGGTAAAGTTATAAATACTAAAAACCCTTATTATTTACAACTCCCCCCTACTCAGGGATTTTTCTTTGATAAGTATGTTTTTATGAAAGTGTGACGTATTCATTTTCACTCTACAAACGGATTTCATTTAGCTACGGTATTTTTTTCCCTCCCTCCATCCACAACAGTTAGATTAACTAAGCATATTAGTTGCAAATAAGAATACCGGGGGACTGTGAGAGGAGTGTGCAAACGATTTCGGAAAAAAAAAAAAAAAGGTTCTTCACAAGTGCGACTTTTAGCGATTTTAGTTTAAAAACTACGTTTTTATATCTTCTGCATTCCCCCCACCCCCCCCCCCCAAATGGGAGAATTGATACCCCCACTTCATTTTACTTTCTTTTGCCATTTTGAGGTGAAAACCGCAATTGGGGGGGGGGGAGAGTGAGTGAAGCGAATGACCTTTTATTGCGGGTGGGAGTGACGTAATATACCATGGGAAGGGGAAGTTCTTAAACATGTGAAATGTTTTCATTGAAAATAGGATATTTTTCGGGAATTGTTGAAAATCGTAAGCTTTCGGGTAAAAAAAAAATCCAAATTGAATAATATTATTGGAAATCTAAAAATATATTTTGGATATTTTTTTCTTCTCCTTTCGACGTGAAGATCGAAGAACATATTTGGTATAAAACTAAAAAATAATTATCACATTAACCTATACAATTAACGAAATAAATAATGACAAATTTTGCGATTCATAAGATCATTTCTTTAGTTGTTAAATAATTTTTTGATCGGATTTGCATTGATTAAAATGCTACCTTGAGAGGAAGCTATTATAAAGCGCGAGAAACATTTTATGGCAATTTTTGTTTCCCCCACATTGTCATTTTGAAATTTGAAGTTCGTCTAAAAAAGTGAGAAAATCATTCGGCTTCAAATGCTTAAGAAAAGGTTTTTAAAATATGAAAATTTAAGCAAATGATGGCAGGATTATTTCCCTACTGCGTCATCTTGCCTTGTTTGCATTTTGAAAACTTTTTTTTTAAGCATTTGAAATGTTCATTCTACGTTTACCTCAACTCTCTCTTTTTTTTCTTTTCTATGCATTAAATTTCAAATTACTTTATGCAGGTGAAAAAGAATTTGTTATGAAGAGTTTCTCCCGTAATATAGCGTCTTCTTATAAAGACACTTTTCTCTCAAATGAAATCAGCTGTTAAAAGGGTAGAGACTGCTGGGGAAAATTCCAAGTACTCTTTTATTCACTTTTATTTAATTTTCAGAAATTCTTTGTTTTTACACTATCTTTGGAGACAGTTCAAGATCGTCTCCCAATTTAGATTCGGAGAAATGCAGCACGTGGTATTTAAACTTATGCACTGATTTCATCTAACAAAATTATACCCATACAATTTGGAATACAACATTTCATGAAAGGTGGCTTAGTATCTAATATTCTTTTTTATTACCGTCGTTGAACAACCGACCTAATTTTTGGTCTATTGGGAAAAATCCATGTTTTATTGTTCCTGTTGCTTTTACTTCAAAGCTTCCTCTGCGGCCACTTGCCAACTATTGATTCATTGTATATTTGGTGTAATGAGATCTTTGTTTTGTTTTGTAAATTTTACTTATTTCTGTGTTCGAATTTTTATATTTTCATTTGCTTGCAACCTACGATATGTTATGCAAGACTTTCCTTTTGTCTCCACTGGGTCTGCCTTTTGTTAATCCTTCACTTTACTTTATACAGCAACGAAATGGTTTGTAGGTTTAAAGGGAAGTCTCGTCCGCAAACTGCATAATAAGGCGGACCTCTCGGAGGTTTTAATGTATTCTTGCTGTTGCCATCAGCTTTATATGTATGTAATGTTTAGTTTTTAATAAATGCCACGGATGTGGCCCAGCCGATCTGGTGGGCGCATATGCCAGCGGTCGGATCGCGGCCCCCTCGACTGGGCTGTCGCGGCGGCGGGTCATACCCTCCGAGAGCCCAAATTTGGCGTGTCGGATTTGCTCAATTCTTGTTGGGAAAAATGCCTTCGTGGAGGACTTTTTGATAGAACTAACCCGCATTTGCGTTACATGGAGAGTAAAACCACGAAAACTTACCACGGTTAGCCTGACGGCAGGGAGACTTTAATCCGTGATCCATCAACTACTGAGGATATTTTACGTCAGCACTGTGATTGGTGCGAGACGGGTGCGGAATGTGAATCGAACAGCCATCGCCGGGATTCGAACTCGGTTCACCTCATTGGGAAGCGAGCGCTCGATTCCCTAAGCCACCACGACTAGAATTACACGTTTGTCTGTTTTACATATTTGATGAATATTAAATATCTATGATCGGTTTTCATCAGTTTAAAACAGCGGTACCCAAATGGTGTTCAGTGGGTTTCCGTATTCGAGTTAAAGTGGTTCCGCGAGTTGGCACTTTTTATAACCAGTGATGAGTTTTAAAACCCTTGTTTATATTTAGATCCTACCTACAATTCATAACTTATTTAATCTAGCAGTTGTCTTTTTAAATTATTTTCAGTAAAATGCCAATGAAAATGATATAGTATTTTCAAAAGATAATATAATATTTCTAATAACAATATATTGTACAAGTTATGAAAAAACAACATTTATAAAATATTCCATTCGCATTTCCTACAGCGTTTTCCAAATCAAAATAACTAAATTCTTTAATGAAGAAATATGTTTCCATAATAACCATTTTCAACATTTACAACAGTTTTTTTAAGTTTTCATTTCCAAGTAAACCATAATTCGGCATATATTAATCTTTTTCAGCTTATGTATATACGCCAGAAACAAATTCATAACTAAATCAGATATAGCACAAGGACTGCAGATTTAACTGTCAGACATAAAACCTAATTTCAGATTTTTAAGGATAAAACGATGAAAAATCTTCATTCCTCTCATTAAGTATCTTAAAATTAGTTTTTTTTTTATAGGTTATAACGTTCACAATTACCTCAAACTTTATTTTATTTCATATTTTATTTTATTTTATATCCGTCGTTGAACAGCAGACCGAATTTTTGGGTTTACGATAACTAATGTTCAACGCCATAGACTAGTCATTTTGAACCAATCCAGAAGACAAGGAAACTCCAGGATCAGTACCCTCAGAGGTATTGATTTGTTATGAGAACATGGAGGACAATTAAACTTTATTTATAAAATTTTGGCTCTAAAATTTATGCTCAGCTGCTACAAGGTTGATTATTTAAAGTTCCATAGCCGAAAAAAAATTGGGAGCTGCTAGTTTTGATAATAAAAGTAAAGTAAAAAAAATAAATAAATAATAAATCAAAATACAAATGACTGTACAATATACTGTACAATATAACTGTACAATTATCAATTTAACAGTACGAGCCACGTAATCTTATTGATTTATGTTTCAGAGAAAAAAATTCATGCTTGTTCTAGAAGTAATCAAGTGCTATTTTTCCTCCTCTATAGACTGCTGGAGAAAAAATAAATAGATAAATAAGTAAACTAAACTAAGATTTGCGAAGAAATAATCTAGTGATAGTCTATCATGAGAAGAAGAGGGAAACATTGGATAAAGGAAAATCAAAAATTTAACCTCAAATTCATATCGACTGGTAGTCGATCATCAAAGGTTTGTAAAGGAATGCAGAGAAAACTATACATTTAACCAACAATTCAAGGTTGCGAAGGCTTTTTAATAGTTCTTTAAAAATATTAATTAAGGTTATCGAAGAATAAAGTTTCCATGTAAGATACAAAAACGTACTTCATCTGAATAAAGTGCTAACCGTATAAAAATAAAGCAGTAGCTTAGAAAATAGGGTCCAAATATATACAGTTTATGAAATACCAGAAAAGTAATAGAGACTTTAGGTACCTTATTTCTATTATTTCGTTTGATGACATGGTAACCATGCAGATCAGAAAAATTCTTAAAATCTTTTGTCCAAAAATAGTTTTATGTAAAAAAAATTTAAAATTTTTTTTGTATTTATTTTTTAATATTAAATTTAATAATGGTCAAATAAACTTTGAATCAACAAATATGTAAATAGCTTAGACCGTAAAATTAATATAATAGCTTTCATAAGTTTGAAAAGAAGCTCACAAGCTTAAAATTCACAATTTTTGTAATTAAATTTAATAAAACACACTTCAATGGATAAATTTTTTAATAAAAAAAATCAGCATTTGAATTAGTTTCTTCATAAAAAGTATAAAATACGTTCCGTAGGATGACTTGTAAAAAAAAATTTTGAATCTCTTTTGTGTCAACATTGTGTCACATTCACGTTTTAACAAGGATTGTCACATTGAGAACAAATTTTACTTTACATCGCACAAGTAAAATCTTATATCGTACAATCTCAAAATATCAGTAGTTTCTGCCCGTTCATAAAACCTGCGAAATGTGAAATCTGTTCTTCCTTGAAATATGAAATAAAACAAAAGAAGTAAAACAACGAACTTTTTTTTTTTTTTTAAATATTATGTACTTATTGAATTCTTTGCTCGATTTTCTCATTCAAAAGTTTGATTAGCATAACGTTCACCATATTATAATTTTCTTTAAACGAATTAAAAATACTTAACGTATGAATTTTATAAAGTTAAATAAAGCATTCGAAATGCAATTATCAGAACCAAATGCTTCTCCTGCACAAAATGCTTGCATCTTTATTCCAAAAAACAGCAATTTATAAATTATTCTTCAAATTTGTAAGATATTTTTTTTTCTTTCAAATTTTCGTTCAATTAATTAAAAATCACTCCTGCTATAAATAAAAATAATGCTGTCTAAGCATTTGATCAAACAGTAATTAAATTCATACATGTTCACAATTATCATTATCATCATCATAATCACAAACATCATCACTAAACCATCATGCACAATCAGCAAATATGAAGCAGTAATCGCAGGTAAGCGAACACATGAAGAATACAGGAGTTGTAAAAAAGAAGCAGTAGTTTTTTTCCGACTATGCTGAGGAAAACATAATTAAAATGTATGCCCGGATCAGACGGCACGTGCCCCCCTCCCCTAAAATATGAAAGCAGTAAATCTTTTTTATGGCTCTTTATCAGGGGGTATCGATTCCGACCATAAATGGAGATGAGATTTCGGTACAATATCTTTTTTTCGTATAAATCAAGGGAGTGTATTTTTTTATATTTTTTTCTGAATATATATATATATATATATATATATATATATATATATATATATATATATATATATATATATATATATATATATATATATATATATATATATATATATATATATATATATATATATATATATATATATATATATATATATATATATATATATATATATATATATATATGTATTGTAGTTTTCAATTTATGTTTGAATTAAATTCAAATATCTCATTCTCAAAATTAGCTTTGTCCGAATGCAACCAGAAGTTATAGTTTTTAGCAGATAATTGTCTAATGCTTTTTTTTCTTCTTTGTCTAAACACATTGTCTACATGTTTTAGAATTTAATACACACATTTGTTGTTCACCAATCAGTAGTAATAGAAAATAAAATTCTGTAGTACAATCGTCGTAAATCCGATAGCAGTAATCGTTTGACGTGCTGTGTGCGCGTCTGTCATCGCTTAGGAGCAAGACTGATTTTTTTTTCGAATTCTTCTTTTTTTCCACAGAAATGCCAGCACTACAACTCTCTTCTCGTTAACCAGTGGTCCGGCAGTGGACTGATCGTTAAGACACGGTTCCCAGCAGATCACCGAAGTCAAGCATCACTGGCTACGGTCAGTGTGCGGTTGGGTGACCACTTGGATCAGTCTGCGTAGGGACCGAGGGTGTGCGGTATTGTTCCTCGTTAAATTGTGCTACCGTAAAGTGCTCGACTTCGCGCAGGTCGTCGGGCTACCGAAGCGGGGGTGCCATCCCCTCCGCAGAGGATCAAAATTGTGATGGCATGTCTTAGGATCATTCTCCGGGATGTTTCCCAGACCGTCGCCAATAGCCCATTGTGCAGCTCTAGTGCGACGTAAATTAACAACAACAGCAACGTTAACCAGTGGGCACTTGTGGCGAAGCCACGGCGGTGGAGCAGCGTTGCCCACGTCACACAACCACAAACCCGTTTAGAGGGCGGATCACATTCACACAAAGAGGAAAGGATATAGAACACAGAGAGAGAAAGAAACATCCATGCCCTGAGCAGGATTCGAACCCTCGACCAATGGCTCCGCAGTCAGACACGCTAACCACTCGGCCTCCTGGTCGGAGCAAGACTCATTTTTTTCATTCTTTTTTTTCACTAGCTCGGATTTATGGGCATCTAGACTCGAACAATCGAGATTATACTGTATGCAAGAAAGAGCGAATAAACTACTTTTTGGATTATACAGAGATAGAGTACATCAGTGATGTTTTCTTTTAAAGATTCTAAAAGAAAAAAAAAAGAATTTTGTGCATTTACTATAATGACTAAAATATTAAACTCAAAAAATAAACAAATAAATCATTTTTTTCTTCCTTCCCGAGATTTTTGAACCAACAATTTTTAGGCTCTGAGGCTGAAGTTGCCTCTTGTAGCAGCTTTGGGTCATGTGATCAGTTTTTCTTTCTAACAGTAGAAACAGTACCTCGTTTCCGTTGCATATGATGTGTCATTATTTACGCTTTCACATTTTCTTAATAAAGAAAACATTGTAATCTACAATTCGGTGTTATTTGCTAGAATGTCTAGACTTCATATCTGGGTTATCGCAGGTGGGTCAGGGTTCTCTGGGTACTCATGTTTACACTTCAGTGTTTCGACCATTTAGCCCTATATGGGGACTCTAACTCATGAACAAACAAACACGAGATTACAAGAAACACTAGTAGAAAAAAAGAAAAGAAAGAAAAAAAGCGTAATCTGATATCTAATGGAGTAATATGGTTCGTTCCGATAGCCAATGTCAGCAGACGATTGAAGAACATAATGTGTCTGATTGTCGAATTTTCGGCTCGATAAACAAAATGGCGCAGTTTAATCAAGAAGTTAAAGAACGCAAACTGATATTTTTGTCAAATGATAGCAGGGAAACTAACTAAGTATGTTACAACGAAATCTATTATCTTTATTTATCCATCTTCTATTTGTAAAATAGAAGATGCAATTTTTGTTAAAATTCTTTCTGATTTTACTTTATTTAGTAACCGTTGTCGAACAGCCGACCCAATTTTGGTCGATCAATTCACCAATGTTTAACTCCGTAGCCTTGCAATTTTGAACCGAAAGCAGAACACAAAGGAGTATTGGAGAAGTATTGGAAAAAATCAAGTGTTGGATCAAGTATTGAAAAACAATTTGCCTCGTGGTGGACTGTTTGATAAACTAACCCGCATCTGCGTTTCATGGAGAGGAAAACCAAGAAAACCATGGTAAGCTTGACGGTAAGGGGCTCCAACCGATGATCGGTTTACCACTGAGGGTATTTTACATCAGAACTGTGGTCGAAACGAGCCGGGTACGGAATTCGAACACGGGTCACCTCATTGGGAGGCCAGTCATGAGTTCCTGAGCCACAACGGCCCAATTCATTCTGATTGTCCTTTGTTCATCTTTTTACTCATCAATTATCAGTTAACAACTATATAACACGATTGCTACTTGTAAGCGTTTTATTTTAGTGCAATTCATTTTGCGTATAAATATTTTGAAGAGAGAGTGCTTGTCATCTAAGCATTTTTTTCTTGGTAAACGATTTTTAAAAATGTATCAAGACTCAGGGTTGTTTTATATCTCTATTTGCGTACAAATTTATGTTTACATATAAATTCAAGATTAATATACGCGACTGCAACACTCGTAAAAAAACCTTTAGGTAACACAAAATAAATTATTGCTTAATTTAAAAATAAAAAAGTATAAAATTAAAAAAAAAATATTTTAATACTTCAGATTTCTTAGGTGGCTTTGATCCATGCTCGTTTAGTTCATCTACCGTTTACGATTGTCAAAACCTTATTTTTTTCTTGATTTTTATCAAAATAAAGTTTTGTTTATTTGCAAAAATATTTAAAATTTACAAGAAATAAAATATTTTATTATTTACTGGAGGGGGGAGTTCAAACGCTTCGTTTATCTCTACGTTCCTTCACGATAAGCAGAATTTCCATCAAATCTCCAAAAAAGGTTTTATCGCAAATTAGCGATCAAATAATATGTATGCATGTTATTTTTTATTTATTTATTATTTTAGCATTTTTTGGACTTGCTAGTAAAAACAAACAAATCATCAAGTCCCGCCATTCCTATGTAAGAAAGTCGCAATAAGCCATTGATTTTCGCTTTAATTTTGACTTTTACAATTGTAAGTTAACTTTAAGGATTGAGTTCAAATAAAAGATGCGACTTTGCACAAAATAAAATTTACATTTTCGCTTATTTCATACAATTTTGAGTAAAATATTTTTTAGGAATCTTTTGTGTTTTTCTTTTGTGGTTAAAACTCCTGATATATGAGATCGTAGAAGACATTTTTTAACTCTTTTTACCAAATTTAATTCAAAGTATAATTTTTTCGTTCCCGATTAGAATTTTTTTTAAACTTAAATTTTAAAAAAAAAATAATGGGACTTAAGTTATCATTCATATCCCTCCACTCCCCTGGTGAGCAAAAATAAACAAATCACAAACCCCCTCCCCGGTTAGATCCTAACGCAATATTTGAATGGTCCCTTAATTTTTTGATTTTATTAGGGTAAAATTTGAACCAAATCATTTTGTTCGATTAGCATGTCATATAAAATCCTACTTAATTATTGGTTACTGTAAATTACTACTATGAATATTACTACTATTACTATAAATATACTACAAATATTTTATTCATATTGGTTACTATAAAAACTGCTTAAATATTTTTCTCCATAAAGTTATAGTCTCCGAAAACTTAATTCCTTAAAATTGTTTTATGATTTATCATTCGTTTTTTTAATGACATAAATTGACTGGTTATAATTTAACACAAAACTTATACCAAAAGTATATATGTTACATATATACCACAGTTTAATAATTGTAAATCGAATAATAGGTTTAGATACAGTTTGCTTAGGTTGTTAAAAAAGTCCAGCAACACCCTCGCGGCATCCCTCGCTGAAAGATCTCGTTTATAGCGATAACGAATCGAAACGTGAAGTACAGTTTTTTTCCAAAATCATTTAGAGCTTATTGATGAAAGTTTAAACTAAGAACATCAAGAAAATAACCACAGAAAATAAAAATTCATATAAAATTGAAATGTTCGCCAGCGTTGCAGAACTTTTTAACAACTTAATAAATATGCTTATCATAAAAATTCTGCGTAATAAGGTAATGTCATAAGATAAATTCTAATACTCAAAATCAAACCCGAAGCAAAATCAATATAGTAGCAGAAAATAGGCAAATAATATTTAATTGGGCATACAATAGCCTACGTCACAGATCGTGTTATTCCTACTAAATTTAACTAGTAAACAGCATTTTCTGCGAACCTGATTTCTAGCAACAAGTAAAAGCATCAAACGAAGTGTCTTGTTTATAAGTCGCTACTCGCCAGGTTGAAATTGTATTAGTCTAGTTCCTTTGGAAATAATTTATATTGTTGTTTTACCGAAGTTTATGAACTTAGTAAACATATTTAAAACTCAGTTTATTAATTAAACTAAAAGGTAAATGTTATTCCTAGTAAGTGCAAGTAGTTGTGCTTTTTTCATATTATACCCAATTAGGGATAAAAAAATATTTTACAGTTAGGTAACGACTTTATAACTTTTATTTATTTCATGCTGATAACCACCAAAAAAATTTGGATCTGCAGGTGACAAAAATGTATCGCCCCATCTCACTTCTCAGATTCGTGAGAACTCGCGAACCAGCTATTATTTTAACCTGATTTTTATCTATGCAGTTATACGGCATGGAGCCACCCCCAATTAGAATCACTGTTATCTCTAGTATTCACCATAACTTGAATTTAATTCTTACTATTCAATGTTTCGATCCAATTTCATTAATTTTTTGTTCTTTTTATGTATTATCGATGTTCATAAGTGATTATTCAATTTAAAAAAAGTAATAAAAAAAACTTCATTTCTACCATATATTGAAAACAGCATTTCTAAAACCAAACAGAACGAGAATGACTATACCACTCAAACTCTCTCAATGTTCCATATAAAAATGTCTTAATTGTATTAAGTGATGCATCACATATGCTGACGAATTACTGGACAAAGCTTATCGAATCAATGAATCAAATGTCTCAATTTTAAACCAGTCATTCCATGTACTCCATTAAGGGAACCTGTGAACCCCTCCCCCCCTTTGTTGCCCACCAAACAACTGTTTACGTAGATGGATGAGTCATGGCCAAAGTAGTAACCGATGTCCAGTTTCTCAAGCCTATTTCCCACAGAAATGTCTCAGTAATTATTGTAATGGCAAAGAAGGGCGCAATTCATGCAGAGAGAGTGCTCTCTGACCGATGGTCATCCACAAATCAGTCTGCTCTCCCACTGGCCATTACGATGGTCTCTGAAGACTCACTGACCAATGCTTGGCGGAGTCCTGGTGTGGTGAGTGTCCGGCACGCGTTTCTCTCCTTTTCCGGTGGAGGGTAACAATTTCATTTGTACTAAACTATCTCTCGGACACAGAACAGGGTTTGCCTTTCACTTTTTTTATTTTCACGGCTAATGGATTTTCTAGGATAAGTCACGTGGGTTCACTATGAAAAAAGCTACTTATTAATTCTATGTAACACAGTAAAAGTCGGTTAGAACGGAAATCCACAAACAGATGGGATTGTCATTATAGCCAGTTAGTCTTAAAAGCAAGGCATTTATGAGGCAGTTCAAATATTACGTAAGCACCTAACAAGAGGGGTTTTGTGATTGGTTAATTTTTTTTTTTTTGTTTTGCTGAGAGATTGAAAGGAGGGATATGAGCAATAGATTCGTAACGTGGTCTTCCTCTCCATGTAACGCAAATGCTAGTTAGCTCCATCAAAAAGTCCTCCACGAGGGTAAAATTTCTCCCAATACTTGATACAGCAGTTCCTTTGTCTTCTGGATTGGGTTCAAAATGACAAGGATACGGAGTTGAACATTGGAAGTCGCAAACCCATAAAATTTGGTGGGCTGTTCAACGACGGCTATAAAATTATAAAAAATACATTCTAGAGGAGTCATGGTGGGCGTGAGTGGTGATAGAGCGTTCGGCTTTAAATAAAGTAAACCGGGTCCGAATCCCAGCGATGGCTGGTTGATACAAGTTCCACATCTGGCTTGTACCGACCGCCATACTTACGTGAAATATCCTCAGTGGTAGACGGATCATGGGTTAGAGTCCCCTTGCGGTCGGGCTAACCGAGGGATGTTCTTGTGGTCTTCCTCTCCATGTAACACAAATGCTAGTTAGTTCCATCAAAAAGTCCTCCAAGAAGGCTTATTTCTCCGAATACTAAATCCAGGAGTTCCCTTGTTTACTGGATTGGGTTCTCTGGATTGGGTTAAAATTCTCATAATAATTCTTATCATTAATATGATTTCTCCTAAAAAACTTATGCTGTCTTGCTTGTTCCGACATTTTTCTGGGTAAAAACTAACAGTTAGTTAGAAATGAAGTAAAGTTATCGTAGGAAAATATAAACTACTTACCAAAACATTTAGTTTTTTGTCACCTTTTCTGGCACAAAAATGTCAATCTAAAATTTGAGGTACCGTCATTCGGGGCTACTTTGTGCAGGATTTCGCAGTTTTTGAACTTTGACATGTAAAAAAACTATGTTAATTCAAACTTTAGTAAAATTTTTTGATATTATATTCATAACTGAACTCAGACGAGTGAATTTGATCAATATTGGCATTATTTGTATGTAATATTTACGAATTATAAGTCAAAACATACCTTGCACAAAGTAGCCCCCAAATGGGGCTACTTTGTGCAGCGATAGGAATTCAGTTTAATTATCATGTTTTTAGTAAAATATTGATATAAAATTGTTAAAAAGTTAATTGTTGACATTTTTAAAGACAAAAACATCAAGATATGTAAAGATATTAGTTTGAAAATAATTTTCAGCGTTAAAAAACCATTTTTTTTAAAGAATTTTTTCTTAAAAAGAATGTTTATTTCAAAACATTTAAGTTTAAACAAAAAGAAACCATATACTTTTTTTAACATTGAAATGGATGATATTTCAAAAATAATAATTATTACATATTCATTAACATTTATAATATTAATAAATTTGAACATAACATGTTTGAATGAACACGACAGAACTTGCTCTTCAGTTTCTGTCAAAATCACTTGATGTCCTATAAAATATTTTTTTATGTGTTAAATCGTTTGATTAATTCTTTAGAAGAAAAATAATAGTTTACCAGCACGTTTTACGTGTTTCTTGTGAATTTTATTGGAGATAGTATTTCTGTGGATTTTGTACTTCCGAGAAGCTTCTGCAATCGACATACCACCAGCAACTGCTTGCAAGCATTGTTGCAGCTTTTTCAAAGTGTAATAACGGTAGTTTCTCGTTCCAGGTATTTTTTTATAACGTCTGACCATTTTTCTGTCGAAGAAAAAAACGAATGAAACTTTGCACAAAGTAGCCCCACAGTGCATTTTTTTTCATTTTCCGTTTATTTGTTATTAATTTTAAATTTTTTTAACGCTAACATGATATAATTTTTTATTAATGTACAAATAAAAAATTTTGCACTTACAACAATTGTTTTATCAACGTCTTTGCATTTCACAGCTAAAGTTTCCACGCACACTTTTCGACATCCGACGTCCTCGGAAAGTTATTGACATTGGATGAACGAAACACACTCTGAGACTGTTTTAAAATTCAAAAAAATGTTTGTAGTAATAGAAGAGACTTCTATCTTCAAATTCCACACATTTTTAACGTGAAATAAACATAATACTGAATAGCAGCACTTGAAAAATGCCAAATTCGAATTTGCACAAAGTAGCCCCCGCTGCACAAAGTAGCCCCGAATGACGGTACTTTCTTGAAATTTGAATTCACAGTTATTCTGATGGAACTCACTTCGAAACAGTCTTTGCAGAAATGTGCAACTCATCGAATGCAATACGTTGAACACGCATTACGTCGTCATTTCTGTTTCGATAACTTTATAAAGCAATAAATTGTCAAATGACCGGTTGTGTTAGAAATAGGTATACGACAAGTATTATTCGAAACAAACAAAATACAAAATAATAATAATAGAATATTAACTGTGCATAATTGTTAGAAAAAGTCAAGAAGTCAAAGGTGCAAAAAACGATAAGATGATAAGCACATTTTCGATGCAAAAGTTCTTTAAACGCTCATTTGACTGATTATGGTATGTTTAGTGTTAAGAGCCCGGATAATGCAGTATATAATAAAAACTAGACACAATAAAAAAATTATTATATAATGAAAAATTATGTAACAAAAATAAATCATAAGGACTTCTCATTTTCACCAAACTGTGGGTTTTCGTCATAATGACGCTTTGCGCCATTTTCAGAACAGGCATAGAGGGAGCTGATGACAAGCTAAACTAGATCTCATAGTCATGAATAACTATGGATGGTGTTTTCAATAGAAGTGTAAACAATAACCATCTCGAGCTCGGCACCTACTCTAGTTCCGGTTAAAAAGTTTGCAGCTGCTTACTACATGTTATTTTGATAGGCGATGTTTTCAAACGTATAATTTTGTTTTCAATAAAAGAAATAAATTTGATAATTTCTGAGCTCAAATCTGCCATATTTCATAAGATGTTAATATGTAATTCTGGTGAGTTTGAATTGAAAATTTGTTTTAGTTGTTTAGAGATATATTGTCAAAAAATGTGACATGGTTGCTAGATTTTGAATAACTCGCTTTTTTGGCAGTCTTGATATGGCCTATTTCTATAAGTTTATTACTGTTTGTTCTTGTTGCAAGCTGTGCACCATCTTACGTTAGTGTTAACACTTTTAGCATTGTAAACACCAGTATTGTTAGCATTTTAAACACAAGTAATAAGTAATCAAATACATTGTTTGTAAGAATCTCAAAACAAAATGATGACAAATGGCTTTAAAATACAACGGAAACAGTAACCCGGAAAATTAGGCGGTACCGAGCTTGCAGCGCTCCCTAGTGTAGAAAACACCATCCATTGCAAACTCACAGCAGTTATAAAAATTACAGATTTTACGCAATAAATAAATAAATACATTTATTTTTCACGTGAAGACAGAGTTTTTGAAAAAACAGCAGAACTTAAAGCGGTTGGCCATCCATACTTTAAGCGTAGTTGAAAAAAAGAGAGGGGAAAAATAATTCTAAAGCACAAAATGTCGCGATACCTGTAAAAGGTTTTTCGAAGGATATTGAGAGCTTCGCGTTAGAACTCAGCTTACAAAAAAATGACAACTATCTGGAAGCAAATGAAACTGAGAGTGCAGCAGGCAGGCACATTATCCACTGACCCTTGGCCATTTAAACGGCCATCCCTGGTTCAGATTCATTGATTCCAAGTGATGATGATGATGATTCGGTGAGAGAGAGAGCCCGTCATTTGACGAAAAGGAACATTTTCCTCTGATGAGGTACCAGGAATATAAATTACGAGCACATTCTCTCTTACGAGAGAAAAGCATTCAAATTAAAGAACACTTTTTGGAATGGTAAGTGAAAGTGAGTGACCACACTTTCGAGAGAAGTAGCCCCTCCTAATGGACATTAACCCTAAGATTGTTCTTACATCAAGTCGGGAATGGCATGCTTTTTCCATGGCGTCAAGAGAAAGGGCAGCGATTGAGATTTCACCTTCGTCCTTTATTTTAATTTAAACTGAATTAGTTTTATTGTTAACTATGATAAAATTATAAATTAAGCAATAAAGTGTTGACGTAAACTATCCTCTCAGAGTTAATTAAAACAGTTCTTTTAACTAATAAATATTCATATATTAATAAAAAATGCTTATTAAAATGATAGCTTTGTGTTAAAAAAAATAGAAAAAACAAATCAGTTTATTAAGTTTTTTTTATTTTTTCAGCACATCGCTTTTGTATTTTTCGGGCTCATAAATTTTTGCGTAACTATTTTTTCATGCATTTTTTTCAAGCTGAAAAAAAAAAAAAATAAAGGAGAGAAAGAGCGTAGGGGAGAGTTGGACAAAACGGGATACCATTATTGTTTTTATTTACTACGGAATATCAGTTAAGGAAAACCATACATTATTTTTTTGTAGCTACAGCATTTATTGAAGCACACAAAAAACATATTTTAAACTAGTTTCAATGACTGTGAAAGAGGAAAAAAAATTAATTTCCAAACTCTTACATATCCCGTTTTAGCATACCTGGGTTGGATAAAACGGGATAGGATTTACAATGCTTAATTTTGTGCATAAAACTAAGTGAAAAGCATAATTAGACAGAAAACTGCAAAGCAAAATTTCTATAAATTATATTCATGGGATTTTACTGTTCTAACACCTTTATATAGATTGCTGTTTTATAAGTAAGTTCACAAAAAAATATGATGCTACATTTGTTTTTAAAGACTGAGTTTTCCAACATGAAGGCTTATTTCCGCAATTTTCGTTGTCAAGATGTGCTTGTGCTCTTAATAGAGATTTCTTAGCAGCCATTTCTTCAATTCTCTTGGTTCCTTTTTTGTAGTTTAATAATCCTTTCCTTTTCTTCCATTTCTAATTCACTTTTATTTCTAGTTCACTCCATTGATGTCGTAACATCCCTGAAAGACTCTTTAATAATCAAGCATTTAAATTCTTCAGTTACAAAGAGAAGGATTCATTTTAGAATTGAATGTAGATTGAATTGAGCAATCCATAAAGTTAAGAAGTTTATATATAAAAAAGCTCAAGTCTTCATCAGAGAAAGTAAGTGTAATTTTTTCTTTATTTCTTACTTTTATTTACATCTTTGTTAGTTTCAGAAATATTAAAACGTATGCTTGAGTTTTATTGATATTTTAAGCTATCTATACATGTATATTATTCTTGAATTATTACTGCATGTGCATGCATAGGTAGGGTTACGATATACTCGTATATCATATACAGATTCCATCCATTGCATGAGAAGAAAGTATTTTTTATGTTTTTTTTTCTGGGTTTCTTTATGAGACTTTAATAGAAGCACATTGTTCACATGTTATTTACATAAATTCCCATTAATATCATCGTTAGTAACAAATTAATTATTTATTTAGTTGTGTATAATATTTTTAAACTTTGCATTATATTTTAAGTGTTAATCACAAATTCTTTTGTTATTTTTAATGCTTTTCCTGAACTGTAGCCAAAAAATATGAAGCGAAGCTTGATAACAATATTTAAAAAATATATATATTGATTTTAAGGTAAAGATATGTGTAAAAACTTTATATACAGTGAATTTTTTTTTTTTTTTTGCTCTCTGAAAGGCAATTTAATGTTTGGGTAATCTAAATTTATATTATTAGTATAATTAATTAATTACATAAAATTTATGTTATTAGTATAACTAAATGATATAATTAAATATTTTTTTGCTACTCTGTCTTGACTGTGTTCAAGCAAATGCAAAAAAAATTTTAAATTATTACATATTTTTATAAACAATAATTATTTTTATAAGTAGTTATTTTTATAAATAATTACTTTTCTATTTGCATTTAAATTTTCTTTGTTTACTCCATTTTTGTTATGGGTTAAAAACAATCCTTACACTTTCTTATGAATTTAATCTTAGCTGGATTTAACTTTTTTTTCTTTTCTTTAACATGTTGAATGCCACGCTAATTTTACACGGCTTGCCCATCTGGCCAAAATGATTTTTTCAGTATGTATTGCATTAATTTCTTCCAACCTAATTTCTTCTAACCTTCTTCTTAGTAATGATAATAATATAAAAAAAATTAGGAGCATTAAAAATTTATTCTAATTATGCGTTTCTAATAATCTAGGCTTCGCCGTTCATTGGTGACCCCTGGGGCGCTACAAACAAACTCAGCGCCAGTCACTGGTGACCCCTATGGCATTCAACGTGTTAAATTAGTTCAATAATATTAAATTATCAATAATATTAAATTTAAAAATTATTTTGGCTAAACCTATTCTTAATGTAATAAAATCTTCATGAATGTATATGTGTACATTGTGATGAAAACTTTTTACAACTTATTCAAATAAAATACTTTTACATTGATAAGTTCTGTTTAAAATTTTCTAGCTGAATGGAATGCATGACAAGACTTGTATTTGGGGTACATGGAGAAGAAAACCAGGCAAACATGTCACGGTTAGTCTGGCGTCATGATCCGTCTACCACTAAGGATATTTTACGTCAGCACTGTGGTCAGTGCAAACTTTCTATTCCTTGAGCCATTGCGACATTTCTGGATATGATAAAGCTGATCACTTCACAAATACTGCTGTTAATTTCCTCCACTCGTTTTTACTCTCCACCATTTGATGATATCTTCTCCACCATTGTAAGAGTGATAGACTAAAATATAATGAAAAGCCAGACGTGGATGCTGCGAAAAAGATTTGGTTAGGCCTCCTCTGCAATGCGTTACTATTGCTCTGAATTATTTTGACTGTGTTAAGTAGTGAAAACTGAAAAAGAGTGTGATTCGGTTTTTTCGAAATTTGAAATATGTTTTAATTTAAAAGTTCTGTGCGAAACATGTGAACTTTTTTTATAAATACCTACATTACACGAGTCTTAATATACTCTTCACTCTGTATAGCAAATTTATCTGTATATTATTACCTTTTACTATGACGTTTTATTATTTTCTCTTAATAATGCTAATTTTATTTAATTTTAAACTATAATTTTTTGAAAATTTGGATTAGGTTATTCTTACTGTTTAATTTCCCATTGTATTAAGTATGATTTTCCATTATAATTTTGCTGCTGTTGTTGTGTTTTATTTGTTTACCTGCTCTTTTTAATTACTGACCTTTAATTAAGATATTACTATCTATATATACATAACCCATGCTAAGGATTTAAAATTATTAGCCAGTTTTTAAAATTCTAAGCTAAAGGTAAATCTTAACAATTTTTTTATGATTGATTTTTTCTGTAGGAAAATGCATATTTATTATAAATTGAATTATTTTATAAAAATGCAACTACAAATTAAGAATCATTTTGCTGTTGGGGAGGAGTAAATGAACAATGAATGGATAAATTTTTCTTTTTGTTCAAAAACAGCATTCGCCAATACTTTCCCCAAAATAACATTTTTGTTTTGCCAAATTTCAAGTTTAGCATATTTGGTAAGATGACAAATGCTTAGCACAAGCTATCTATAGATAAAAATCAAATAAATGGTATATCATTTGTGTGTATAAGGATTTAAAGCCTATGGTATACTTTAAGATTGTTCTGTCATTTTTTTCTTTCTTAAATATTGAAACTTTTTACTCTTAGAATGCTATGTCAAACACAATGGGGGGGGGTCTTGAAATGACAATAAATTGACTTGTTTATTTTAGTCAGGTTTTTGGCTATCTATAAAGTAACATTTCTAATCCATCCATCCATCTCCAAAACATTTTTTTGTGTAGTATTGTAGATTCAAAAATTATTGACAATAATTTTCTAACATTTTAATTTATTGTTTAAAAAAATTTAATTAACTATAAAGAAGCTTAAAAAAAAGTTAATTTGTTTTTATAAACATAATGCAAACTATAGTTTTTGATAAAGTGTTAATTGATGTCAGTATTTTATTTCTTTGTATAGATCAGGTGACTTAACTTATTTACCCAATTGTGTATCAATGTTTTATTTTCCCGCTCAGAGCTGTTCACTAACAATCCTGTATCAAACTGTAGTAACACACAGTTTGATACGCTTGTTTTAAGAATAAACCGGTTTTTAAAACACTATTCCAGTATGCTGAGCACAGTACACTAGTACCAGTATATGCTGGCTCTAGCATGATACTAGATAATGAAACTACAATTTAGGTATTATACCGGAGCCAGTATCCTGCTAACTTGTGAAACACCAGCTTCGGTATGATACTGGCTGATGAAACGCTGGGTCTGGTATAATTTCCGATCCATTATCATACCAGAACCGGTGTTTCATACGCCGGCATGATTTTTTTTATACCAGGAATTTTTTCCAATAAGGTACCCTCTTGAACTCACATTTTAAGTTTATTTTTATAGTTATATTAAGCAATAAAATATAATTTAGTAATAAATTATATTTAAAATTAAATTGGAAATATGAAAAGGAAATTAAAGTTAACTTTAAAACTAGCATAGTGTAGGTATAAAGAAGTATGTTTTTTTAGAATATAATTCTTTTATCCTTCCACTTAAGCAGTGTTTAAATATTCAAAACATTTTTAGATGCTTTAAATAAGTATTTTTTTATACTGTCCTGTTATATTTTATTAATTTATATTAAATTTTCCACTGGCTGCAGCTAGTAGAAAATTTACTATGGTGCATACAGAGCATTTGACCAATTCAGCTAAATCTTGCATTTTAAAAAAGATAAACTTTCCTGTTTAAACCTATCTAATATGCTTTCATTAATATTGTTTTCCCTAACTTAGACCAGTCTATTTTTCTGATGGGACCATGATGTCTCATTTCCTTGTACAGACCAGTAAATTCGACTGATATCAATGTTCCATTTCCCCGTAGAGATCAGTCCATTCTACTGATATCAGTGTTCCATTTCCCCGTAGAGACCAGTCCATTCTACTGATATCAATGTTCCATTTCCCCGTACAGAACAGTACACTCTACTGATATCAATGTTCCATTTCCCTGTACAGACCAGTACACTCTACTGATATCAATGTTCCATTTCCCCGTACAGACCAGTACACTCTACTGATATCAATGTTCCATTTCCCCGTACAGACCAGTACACTCTACTGATATCAATGTTCCATTTCCCCGTACAGATCAGTACACTCTACTGACATCAATGTTCCATTTCCCCGTACAGACCAGTACACTCTACTGATATCAGTCCATTCTACTGATATAGACCAATACATTGTATTGACCTACTCTACTGATATCAATATATCATGACCAGTCCATTGTACTGATCTACTCTATTGATATTAGTGTTCCATTTCCCCGTACAGATCAATACATTTTTTTTTATTGATTTCTATTGGTCATTTTTTGCAGGGAATACATTACAATTAGCACTAAAGAAAGATGTGAAATCCTAGAGTCGAAAATAAAATGCTTAATAATGAACGTTAATAAACAAATTTTGCATTACTATATAAAGAGACTAAATTTTTCAAAAATATGTATGGATAATATAAATAAGCTGTTCAAAAAGCCTAGGCCTACATTAATACGATGGCTATTTTAAAATGTAATAATCTAACAATTAAATAGGTGGATAAAACGGGACATAAAAAACTCTATCCCGTTTTATCCAACTCATAAGTGTCCCGTTTTGTCCGACCCACACACTTTTTGAAACAAACATGGCTGCTGCCTAAATGTGCAAAGAAAATTAGATAGATTGCACATAAAAATATTGATAATAAATGGTTAATCAAATTTAATACTCACCGGAATTTTATTCCCATATATAGAGGCAGTACAATGTAAAAAACAACGCACGTAAATGTAGAAAATGGCAAGAAAATAGAATAAAAAAGTTTTGAGACCTACAACTTTCTATCGAATAGTGATCTCGAGACGGGACGCACCGAGAATAATATAATCACGGCCGAATAACATGTTTCTGTCGTTGTCCACTAGATAGCTGCAATAGTCTGGTCCCAAGGCAACGTATCCCGTTTTATCCAACTCTCCCCTATATATATTTTTGTAGAATGCACGTGAAAACATTTATCACTTCTTGTTACGATTTTCTTCTGGCGAAATGGATTGAAGAGTTCCTGAAAAATCGAGTTTTAAACATTCTACTAATTTAAAATTCTATTTCTAAAGAACTATTTCGCTCAAATTTTGTATTTTGCCATGTAAAATTACATACTTTAAATTGATGTAAAAAATTGTGTACCTTATAATGCAAATATGTTTTTTGACTATTATTAAATAGAATAATAAAGAATTTGAAATATGCATTCATTTATTTTATAGACTTATCTTTTTATGAACGAATGTTCCATAAAACTTTTCGATTCACTTAAAAATTTCTCGAGATATGGCGAGAGAAGGAAAAAGTAAAATTAAGAAGTCCAAACTTCGAACCGCATTCTTGGCCAACCCATTTGGACCCTATTTTTCAGATTGCAATTACCCCCTATATTTTGGGGGTCAGATAACCAAATCTGTCGAAAAAAATGTATGTTTCAGCGAAAATACGTATTTGTGTCTGATTTCGTACTTTAAAAATAGTGTCGGCACTAAGCCTATTTGAGGTCACCTCCTCGAACCATTCAGAATGAGTCTTAGAAAGTGAAGATCCGATCATTCAATCAAAAATTATTCAGGGTGGTCCTCTTTCTTCTTCTTCATATTATTTAGCACTGTTGTGCATCACTTTCACGCATCAAAAACTTGCAGTTTGACAGAATCTTCAGTATTTACTGCTCCAGTATACGCTTAAAAGTATTAAAGTGTACATTTTGTGAAGGTATGAGGATTGTCATATTAAAGGTTAAAATTAATCTGCAGATGGTATGATAATATTCATATTTAAGGCAGATTTGCGAAATTTTATGCTGTTAAAAAAAAGTAACGACTTAAGTAATCGATACAAGCGTACTGCATGATTTTTGCAATAAGGTGTTCAAAAATACTTGTTTTCTTTAATATTTTATTCTAGATCTTAAGAAAATGTCAAAAACTGGAAGTGTTTCTTCCACTATTGTATATTATATATATATATATATATATATATATATATATATATATATATATATATATATATATATATATATATATATATATATATATATATATATATATATATATATATATATATATATATATATATATATATATATATATATAAGTTCAAAATGAAGAATAAAACAATGAAAAATTATAGACATATGAAAAAAAAAGGGGGTGGGAAATAATAAGTAGAAAAATAACAACAAACAACATTTTATTAAAAAAAAAAAAAAGTGAAATTTTAATTAAAAAACCGGAAAAAAAAAGATATAATCTTTTCTTCAGCCCACACGATTATATCCGCAAAACAGAGTGCTTTCTGATATTGTATCAATAAAGCCAAAGCAAAATATATTAATACAATAGTGTGAGGAGCACTCAAAAAAATAACTACATAAAAATAGATCATAAAAAGATATAGATCAGAAAGATATAATATAGATCATAAATAGATCATTTTTTTGAGTGCTCCTCACACTATTGTATTAATATATTTTGCTTTGGCTTTATTGATACAATATCAGAAAGCACTCTGTTTTGCGGATATAATCGTGTGGGCTGAAGAAAAGATTATATCTTTTTTTTCCGGCTTTTTTCCGGTTTTTTAATTAAAATTTCACTTTTTTTTTTTTTTTTTTTTTTTTTTTTTTTTTAATAAAATGTTGTTTGTTGTTATTTTTCTACTTATTATTTCCCACCCCCTTTTTTTTCATATGTCTATAATTTTTCATTGTTTTATTCTTCATTTTGAACTTATCTAATGAGTGCTGTTTACTTGCAGCTTAAGCGCAATAAATGTTACTTATTGTTTTTCTTAACTTTCTTAGTGTTTTCTTGTATTTATTTTTTTATTATATATATATATATATAGTGAAATTTTGAAAATCTTAGTCGGTAAAGGCAGTCTCTGATTGATCGTAAAGGAGGGAGGGGGGATGTTCAACAGTTTCCTACACAAAGTACATTCGATGCAGCAGATCGCCGTAATAATTAAGCAATTAGAACGGCCATTCAGAAGAATTATATATCTGTACGAAACTATAGCAACACTTCCAACTGCCCCCAAAATTCTGTCCTGAATGGATTGGACACATGCATTACTACAATAATAATAGAATACTTTATAATAATAATTATTATTATTAAAGTTCTTATCATTAATATTTTTTATTCATTAAATGGTTTAACGTGCCAGCCTCTACACTATATTCGCAAATTATAATTACTTGGGAAGGATAATAAACTCAAAGTTAGATTAGGAACATGCAGTCAATTGTTAGGAAACGTAGGGTGAAATTTCCATGTGAAACAAACAAGACCATAAAAACATTTAACCGAACAACTGAGAAAGAAAAACCACTGAACTAGGAAAAATCCTTTCTAATAGCTCTCGAACACACACAACCCAAGAAATATATAACATGGTCCTTTGCACAATAACAAGAAAAGAACGTTGAATGACACAATTTCTGGCCTCACATGGCCTCATTGACATGGCCTCCCTGATAGCGCAACCCTTTCCCTTTTTAGGTTCCATAAAAACCATGACTCATGTGACCAGAACGTGATCCCCGGTCCCCCTTTCCTTATCAACCAGCCCCCCTTTTTTTGTGAAATATTTCTCCGCCACCTTTGGTAGCTCTGTTTTACTGCCCAACCCCTTTGATTTCCTTCTTTTAGCCATTCCACCCCCTTTCTCTGGACACAGACTGTTTGGATGGACGTGATAAGGGGTTATGGAAGCCTTTTAGAACCCCTTCTTATTGCTCCCTTAGAACTGAAAGTGAAGGCTATAGAATACTCCCTCTGCAAAACACTTGAAAATTGTTTTGAATCCTTGCTTTTGAGATTGGCCTGATTGAAGTAATAATTGCAGCCTTTTCATTTGTTTATTTATTCGTTAAGGAAGAATACGGAAGGATTCCATAATGCTCAGAAAGTATTAGAAATATGTTTTTAGTACAATAGAGAATTAAATTATTTATCTTTAGATTATTTTTTAGAAAGATACATCTAATTAACAAAATCTAAAGATAAATTAAAGATAATTATCTAAAGATAAATCTGTTGTATCTTTCTAAATAATTTAAAGATATTAGATGCATCTAACATCTTCAGATTATTTTTAGATTTGCATGTTTAAGTTATCTTTAGATTTAGATTTATTAGATGATTTATCTTTAGGATTGGATAATAATTTAGAAAACAAATGCAAGTAAATATCTATTATTAATAGATTATTTTGCAATATAAATATAGAATAGACAGAATGTAACGACAAAATATAATAACATTTTGTTTTATAAATATAAATGATTCCAAAAAAAAAAAAAAAGTGTTTGTCAGGATCCGAAAAATGAAAGAAATGCATCATTTTTTTTAAAAAAAAAAAAGTTGGAAATGAGCTACATAATATGAGGGGCATTCAAATGAAACCCGGTCACTAGTGTAAAGTAACAGTTACGATTTTATTAACTCACAAATGTAGTTATACTCCAAAATAGTACGCATACTCTAAAATAGCATCCAAAACTGTTGGCACATTTATCCCATTGCCACACTATCCAGTCGATTTCATCTTTGAAGAAGCTTGCAGGCTGCTGTCGAATCCTGGCCTGGACCCAATCACACATGTCGTCGTCCGTTGTGAATCGCTGTTCGCGAATAGCTTGTTTCAGAGGTCCTAAAACATGAAAGTCACACGATGAAAGGTCTGGACTGTACGGTGGATGTTCCAGCGTATCTCGTTTTCCACCACTCCTTGTTCCTGCTTACTCGCTTACATGTTCCGTAGTGGACGATAACTTGCGCGACCACCTTCTCTTTAGCGTGCAGTCACACTGTCGCTATTAACGTCAAACAATGCGCATGCGTCAGTCTCTCTAGACTCTCTACCGATATATGGTGCCGCCATGTACGCAGTCACGTGGCGTCCCATTACGTAATGCAAAGTTAGAAGCACTGACCAGGTTTCATTTGAATGACCCTCATAGATTAAAAATTGATTTGAAAATCTGAATTACTTGTGGCAACAAAGTGAGAAGATAAATATTTTTTAATAATAGTAAATTTACAAACTAACTGATTTTGAATATTGCTTTCAGATAGGAAATTTAAGTTTTTGCCTGATTTCCACCAAAAAGCACCACAATACTTTACTGAAACATACGTCCCATACATGAAAACATTGGTGTATTTTCAACAAAACCTTCTTAAAAAAAAAGTTCTCCTGAGCAATTTAAAAATGGAACTTATCATTATTTTGTTCCAAGTTCGTCATATAGATTGAATAATCATTTTGAGGACCTGATTTTGTAATATCCATTTTGCGGGAAGAAGGATATCTAAATTTCAAAGTGAAGCTATTGCAGGTTTACAAAAATTCAATACTAACGAATTAAATCACCCCCAAATGTGTACATCGTTGTAACTATTACATTGTAATAAAACTTCAATTAACTATACATAACACATTTTTTTTTCCATATGAGATGCGTAAGAAATTGCAATACATTTCTCATTAATATTTTCAGGCCATTTCTCGTTTTGGTTCGAATCAAAGTGTTTGACGTGCCCAAGAATTCATGGAATTTTTCCTGCGCCTAATAATTGGAATGTATCCTGGGAGGTCAGCACGTGTAGAGGGCGAGGGCGGACTAAACAAGGGGGCGAGGGGTGAGGTTTTGGCTCATTAACATCCCTTCATAGTTCACTTTTTGAGGACTTGTTTACCTGACTGTGTAGGTTTATAAACATCTCTCCTATTTCTCTTTTGACAACAAGAACTGAACAGATATCCCTTTACCTGATGTCTATTTCACAGACTGTAACTTTTTCTACTTATTTTAATAAAGCGTGGAACATTTTTTCCTTTATCGGGGGTTACACAACTTTGAATCAAAATCGATTAAAAGTTCATCCATGATATCAATACTTCGAGTTTTATTAAGGTGTTAAATTGAAAAGCTTGAGAAAAAGAGTGATAAAAAACACCTTTGCCGAAGGTGAACATTTTTTTGGCACTTGATTCATTCTTAGTATTATTTTCATATAGGTACTTAACACATTTCAAGAATTACCATTCCGTACAGAAATCAGCAGGAACTACGGAACCAGAAGGAGGGGGGGGGGGGCAAATGGGGCCACCTCACATTTTATAAATGATGATGCACAGCTTCTTCAAAGATTAAAATTTTTTCACTCAATATTCGTGTCATTAAATTTTCAATTTTTTGCGTCTGGGAATTCGAAAAAAAAAGCCTCTATTTCAAGAGAGTTTTAACATTTCTTTGATCCTCCCTCACACTCATCCCCTCTGGGAGGAAATATACGATATACGTCCCTATTGCTGCTATATATATATATATATATATATATATATATATATATATATATATATATATATATATATATATATATATATATATATATATATATATATATATATATATAAATGCATATAAATTATGTTTGATTCATAAAGAGCAGAAATATTTCAATTTGGAAGGTGAACCTTAACTAGGAGTATTTATTGAAAAATATTACCCATTTGTTATTTTTTTTTTTGAATTAATAGTTAACAATATGCAGTTGTTTAATAAAAATTATTAATGTCATATTAAAATATTATCCAACTATATGTTTTTGTTTGTTTGTATTATTTCTATTTAATGCAATAAAGTGATAAAACTACAAAAACAATAATAATTTTGCAAATGTAGCACACTCAAACCCCGCTATAGTGAACATGGTTTATAGTGAACTTCCGGATATACTGATCGAAATGTTCGCTCTCGTGTCTTGCTATACACATATAACTTTTTTTTTTTTTTTTGTGAATAGAGTGAACTAAAAGAAGAGAGCAAATTGGATAGTTGGAACTTTTTCCGTCTCCGACTGATTTTTTTCTTCATTTTTTGATCATTTTGAAGTTTTAACATAAAATACATATTCCAATTTTTTAAACCAATTTTTGAGTGGACTGTAGCCATAGACATTTTTTTCTTGTTTGCTTCTTCTATCTCAGTTTTCCATCCCTAAATTTTTTTACGCAAGACAAAGAGTCATAACAAAAAATTTAACTACATTTTAAATTAATCTAACTACATCTAAAAACTTCGAATTACTACATATTGTTTTTTAATCATTTTTGTATTTCTTTTTATGGGTTATTGATTTAAATAATGTCTAATAAAAAGGGGACTATTAGTTAAAATTGTTTGCGAAACGGAGATAGTGAACTCCCGGTTATAGTGATTGATTAAAGTTGGATTTTTTAAGAGCGAAACAATTTCCTGAACATTTTCATCTTTAAGTTGTTCATTTTTAAACGTGTTTAAAGAAATTTCGAGAAGAGAATCATCATTAGTTAAAGTATTAATAACATGGTCTTCACTTATATCAGTAAATGGTAAAATTAATTCAGAATCATTATCATTTAATGCAGATTGATTAGAATTAGGATCAGGAGAACGACTGAACCAGTCAATCAAAACATAGCGGGATTTGACTGTATTTATAAGTACTATATAAACTTACATCTGCTTAATTTAAAATCTAGTCTCTCATGTAGAAATGGTTCCTCTGGCATAAAATATTAAGCATAGCTTCTTATAAATACTCAGATTTCCAGAGATAACAAAACTCAGGTAAAATAGAATGTCAGCCATTTCAGTTCGCATACATGTCTAAACAAAGCATGACACTTCAACTCATAAGCAAGTCCCCCCATAGTATTCTGAGTTTCAAACCATTTGCTCCTTAATCTCCTTAAATAGATTTCTTTTTTAGCAACATAAACCCAACAATAATTCCTCCTTGAGTGCAACCATTCAAACTACAACACTTTCTTCTTTTGTCCACATCTAACACATTGCTTTTTTGTGTGAAAATATAAACAAGGCAAACTACAAATCGAAAGTAAATAACAGAGAAGAACCTTTTTATTGTGGACTAAAAATACATCTGCCTTTCCAAGCATTCGCCTGACGATAATTGTGTTTGGCGTTTAGAAAACACTTTCACGCTTTCGACGAAAACGGTGACCTATGGTCAGTTGGTTGTAATCCGAAACGCCATCTACCCTTTCTTTTTTTTTTGTTGGTTTTCATTCTATTTCTGTTGAAGAGAGAGAGGAACGCGTGGTGATGACAAGCAGAGGTCTAAAGGGTTAAGCCAATGATGAACTAGTAGTTTTAAACACCTGGAACAACAACATATGGCACCATGAAAATAAAAAAAAAGAATAATTAAAAATACGTAAAATGAAAATAGAAGTAACGGCTGTTTCAGAATCAAGTTGCACACATATTCAATTAATCTTTGCTTATTTGAGTCTGACTCAATTTTACATCGGATGAGATTCGATTTTTTTAAAAGGTGAAAACTAAAATTGATATCTTGAAAATTATAGAATTGATATCTTGATGGTGATTATTGAATAGATAGTTGAATTGATATCCAGAGAATTCAGAAATGCGAAGAACGGAAGAGTAATTAAAATAAGAAAACTGCAAACAAGAAGTAACGTTTTAGCTTAGTACTTGAGAGCTGTTAATCAAGTTATACGCGTTACAGATACCCATTCATTCTTTGTTCATTAAATTCTGATACGTACTTGAGAGCTGCATCATCTTGTTAATCAAGTTGTACGCGTTACAGATACCCATTCATTCTTTGTTCAATAAATTCTGATACGTACTTGAGAGCTGCATCATCTTGTTAATCAAGTTGTACGCGTTACAGATACCCATTCATTCTTTGTTCAATAAGTTCTGATACGTACTTGAGAGCTGCATCATCTTGTTAATCAAGTTGTACGCGTTACAGATACCCCATTCATTCTTTGTTCATTAATTTCAGATACGTACTTGAGAGCTGGATCATCTTGTTATTCAAGTTGTACGCGTTACAGATACCCATTCATTCCTTGTTCATTAATTTCTGATACATACTTGAGAGCTGCATCATCTTGTTAATCAAGTTGTACGCGTTACAGATACCCCATTCATTCCTTGTTCAATAAATTCTGATACGTACTTGAGAGATAATATGAAGAAGCATAGGAAGCGGTTTGCTGTCCAGCTTTCCAGCTTTTTGACATAAGTAAGTTCTAGAAAACCTTTGAATTTAAAGAGATGCTGAGCCTGGTGCGCCACTATTTTGTTCTCATTTCATCTCTTATCAGGAAAATACCATGAAACAAGTTCAAAACAATATTTTTTATGACACGAAATGTAAATGTAAAACAAAATATAACTTTGCGACGACATCGACTCCTTAAGATATAAACAGTTGTAAAATTTTGCGCATCAAATTTTGCTCAGTGTGAAATTTTGCACTATTAACTATTAATAAAAAAAACTTTTGAAATTCGTTTTTTTTTTTTTTTTTTTTTTTTTTTTTTTTTTTTTTTTTTTTTGTGGTTCGGTTAAAATTCGATTTTTTTTTCCACCCAAATTTTTACAAGCACAGTATTAAAATGAAACAGCACATCGTGTCTCGTATTTTTTTATTTAATCCACACAAGCATTACTTTAAAATAATTTTTTACTCTTTATTTTTGTTCCGTCAATGCATTTATTTAATTATATAAATAAAAAATAAAAATTGTTAAGCTAAGCTTATAATTTTACCCAGCAGCATATTTCTCATGTTTAATCTCATGAGTTTAATGACATGTGGTAAAAAAAAAAATTCTGTTTAAAAAGGGGAAAAAAATGGTTATAGAATTTATACAAAACTCATAGAAATAATAATTTTGGTATTTTAGTAATTAATAATTTAATAATTTTTGGTAATTAAATATAATTTTGTAGTGACTTAATAAAAGTTCCTAGTAGATTGTGTGACTTAGCACAAGCTCATGCAGCTAGAAAGCATTTGAGATTGAGAAGGCATGAGATATGGCTTGAGTGGAGCTTACATCAAGGGCCGTAAACTTTTGGCAACTCTCTTGGCAAAATTATCCGAACCCTATTTTCCAGATTGTGGTTACAACTTTATTTTGATGGTCAAAAACCCAAATCTGTCGAGAAAAAGGTTATGTTTATTAAGATAAAGAACTTTTTTTTGAGTCGATCTCATCTGAACTAGTATTAAGATCGGCATTTAATTTGTGAAAATCCGATTATTAAAATAAAAGCAAAAAGTTATTTAAGGTGATATATTTTTATTTTGCTCACTGTACACTCAAAAGAATGCACTCATATTATTAACATGCAACATTTATACATACGGAAGAAAGAAAAATTTCCGTATTTTTCATTCCGATTTCGTTTACATATGAGAACAGAAAGAAAAAAGCTAAATTTTTCAAATGAAATTATAAAGAATCTCGTAAATAAGACTAATTATTAAGGAAACCTTTTTTTGGATAATATTTAAAACATAAAACTAAAATGGATTTATTAATGTAATGTATTAATTCCGACCTGACCAATGGTCATTTTCTTTTTCTTATTTAAAGATTTCCTCTCGTCCCAAATAAATTAACTTTCTTGATAAAAAGAAGAAAACAAAACTTTTTTTAAGCTGTGTAAAGGAAATTTTATCTTTCGTATTCTATCAAATTATCCTACTACTAAAAAGAAGACATGCAGTAAAAAAGAACTATAAAATTCTTTTTGTCGCTCCACGGAAAAACGTAAATTTTATCCCTTATGTTAAGTGGTACAAAGGAATAAAAATAAACAAAATAAACTAAATACTTTGCACATAGATTTTTTTCATTCGTGTACAGACAAGAATACTTTCTTGAAAGTGTTTTTTAAGTATATGGCAATTTTTAATAGACTTTTTGAAGACGGAATTTGAAACAGGTTTGCTCCATAAATTGCGTACATGATTTCAACTTGTGTATCTTTTTCGAGATTATAGTTGCTATTTTTTTACAATTTAAGTTATGTTCATGATAAAGTTTATAATAATAACAATTTTTACATCAAAAAAAGTACGAGTTTTGAAAAAAAACTCAATGGTTTTGTAACTTTCAAAATTAGAATGATTTAAACTACGGCAATAAACTTGCTGATGACTAACGAAGCTGGAAAAAATAAATGGTCAAAGTGAATTGCATCAAATGAGAGGTGATTACTCAATTATTGTTCAGACGGTATCGGTCATAAGGATTGAACAAATTTAAATTTAACTATCCAAATGATTAAAAATGGTTGTATCATTGGTATCAAATGAAAAAAACAATTACTAAAGATTGTATTAAAACGATTTCAACGGGTCAGTCATTGAGAATTATTAAGACGAGAATTTTTTAAAAGCGATTCAAATCAACAGATTTAAACATAACGGTATAAATAATTAAAAGTATCCATAAAGAAATAGGTGCATAAAAGTATCAGTTGTATCAAATGAAAATGGGCTAAAGACAGGTATCAAATGATTATTCAGATGGATCGGAAATTGGAAATTGTTCAGACGATGTCAGCAATCGGGAATTGGAATTCGAATCATCAGATTTACATCTAATGGTAGAAATGAGTAAAAGTAACCATGGAAAATTGGTGTATTTAAACATTAATGGTATCAAATGAAAAAAAAGGGGGGCTAAAGACGGTATAAATTAATTATATAGACTGATCGGTAATTGGATAATGTTCAGATGGATCATTAATTGGCTAAATTCGAATCAACAGAATAAAATCTAATAAATATTGGAAACAAATCTAATTAGCAAACTGAAAACAACGTATATTTGAATCATTAATACACTCATTTTAACCATTTAAAATGAGCTGATATATGAAATTTTTTAAATCCATGAAGTTTAGTATAAAGTTAAATTAAATCATTCTTTCAACGATTACTCAAAGCAACGAACCAACACTCCATTGAATGCATTTCTGTTTTTCCCCTGTCTCCAATGTTGCCAAACCAGCGAATTTTATTAAAAAAAAACTTAACTTGTAATATTTCTAAAATGATGAATTGAAACTAAGAATTAGAATTCAACTCTATATTACAAAGCAGATCTGCTTTGCAAAATTTTTAAAAATTCTACTTCCTGTAAAGAATTGGTCATGAACTTGAATTTGTGTGCTTATAAATAACCGAATTTATAAATATTGTGTGCATAAGGAGCGCATAACGCACTAAAGAAAATAGCTCTTCAGTTTTGTGCTGGCATCTTTTTTTTACCTCATGCAACAGAAATAAGTATTAATTATGCGAATATAACGTTAGATTGCCACAAGGTTTGGAGCATTTTAACGTTTCGACCAAACGTTTTATTTTGGTTTCAAGTAGTCGTCTCAAATCCGTTAAATAAACGTTAAAATTTGGATTATTTTAGGCTAGAATGACCATTTTTTGCCCTTCTTTCGACTATAGTGAACTTCGTATCCAATTTTTGACCAAGTTTACCATGTCACTTTGACCAAGTTGGTTTCTTTTATAGCGTAGTTTTTACGTTATTTTAGTCAAGATACAAACGTATTTTTTCCATTATACGATTTACGTTTGTTTACCAATAGTATATTAACGTTTTTTAGGGCTTATTTTGAGTTTGGTGAATTTTTTAACCAATTTTTCACGTAAATTTAACCAATTAAATTTTTATTTAACGTCATTCTAATAATTATTCTTATTTTAACCAAGTTTTCCACGTTTTTTTCTTCGTTTTGCGATTTTTATTGTATTATGAATCTTACCCACATTTATATAAATTTATTATTTTTTTATTATAGTTTCTTCCTCTTTCGTATTTTCTGAAGTAATCAGTAAATGACCGCGCAATTCATAGGTGGTAAAATAACTTCCCTTCGGCATTTAAAAACTAATGAAGTTGATCTTAAGTATACTTACCCTGACCTTATAAAGGGTTAAAAATCATTGCGGGTTAGTAAACACTTAGTTTGAAACAGTGTTAAGTCTATAACTTGAAACGATGAATCAGTACTCAACTTTATATTTCAAACAATTTCTGATTTTCCACTTATTTACATTTTAAAAAAAAATTAAATAATGAATAACAATATAAACCAACGCGCGATTTTGTCGACAACCAGATAGCAAACTAATTGCTGGTTAAAAATATCAAGAGCTAGTTACAGAAAAACGCAGTAGCAAAAATTGCTTGTAGCCACTGCTGATCTGGTTTTTCTAACGCTTTTTCGTTTCTTTCCTCGTGGTTTTTCAAATTTTGATATATTAATTCGACTTTATTAAAACGCTCAAATATCAAAAGTCGCTTATAATTCTAAGACACGATTTACTTATTCTATTCACGAAGATTCCATCGTAATACCGGATCGTTTATCGATCACTTTAACGGCAGTGATTTACCGCTATCTTGACCAATTCGACGAGGATTTTTAAATTTCGGTATTTAATGACGATGTTATTAGGAAACACGATTATTGTGTTTGAGTACTTTTCACTTTATGACCCGATCGTTTCGTGATTATTCCGTTTTAAATCTGCTTCAGTTTCCGATCACTTTTTCAACATTTAAATATCTTTTTTTTATCGTGTTTTTTTCAGACTCCGATATTTTTAATACGATATTGCAACATCTGATATTCGAATTTGAATCATTACTTTTAAACGCTCTTCATTTGTGACGATGCCGTCGTAAGTTCACTTGATTTTCCGATCGTTATTCTGTCATTTCTGCATAATTCTTTCAAATTCCAATATTTTTAATATACATTATATAATTACGACACCCCAGATCTGTAGTAATCATTCTTTGATTAGCTTGATTTTTTATTATTTCATCGACTATTTCCGACAAATTTTTACGGTCATGATTACAGTTATTTTTTTTTTTTTTTATCTATCCATTTATTTATTTATTTGCTATTTCTCCACCGTCTTTGAAGTCCCGATATTTAAAATATGATATTTTTACTGACGACAATGTTAAAGTTTTTAAATTTTGAATTGTAATATTTCTGATTTAAATTTTCATAGATTTGTAGAATACATTTTTGGCAGATATTAGCAGTGTTTTTAAAATCGCGAGGATTTTAATACATTATTACGATAAGCGAAATTTTAAAAATGCGAGGATTTTCGATTCACTTTCAAAATGCATTCATAGAATGAGCAAATTCATAGCAGTCATTTGCGTATTAAAAGCGTTGAATATTAAGGGAATAACACCTTTTTATATGAAATAAAACGCTCTTGTTTTTGAGGAGTCCTACTCATTTTCTTACGATCTACCCTTTTTAGGGTTCAAAATGAACTCTTTACTGTAATTCACATAGCTGAGTTATACAGCAAACCTATTTTGGGTGAATCGAAGAACTAAGTTTGCTTTGATTAGTTGAATGCTTAAAAATAGTTCTATCATATCCTCCAACTGCTACGGAATTTCCGTAGTTTCAGAAATCTTCTTTTCAGACGGTAGCAAAATTAATGTCTTAATATTTAAAAAAAATTAATTTTAGCGTAACTTGTCCACTATTACTTATAAAAGTGCAGGCCATATGGCTAGATTCTTAAGTTCTGATAACAGTTTTATGAGAGATCCATTTGCTTTAAAAATTTCTACTTTGGTTCGCTACCACTAGAAAGAATTATTTTCAAAATCCTCATAAGTTGGAGGGTATGGTTCTTATTAAAACTTTTATCCTAAAAGTACAAATTTTAAGAATGATACAATTCTTTCAGAACTATGCAGATTAATGTCTTTTTATTCATCTTATAACTTATTTCACTCAACAATGCATCAATAATAAAACTAACGGTTTCCTGAAACATATACAAATATTTTTAGCATAAAATTCGCGCTAAAATGTTATTTGAATTTTCACACATGCATATATATTTAATATTACAAAAACAGTAATCGCCTGATTGCACAATCATGATTTTGTCTTATTTTCTTGCATTACAAAATGTACTACAATAACGCCTTCACTAAACGCAACCACTAAAAAACGCGAGTATGAACCCTAGTTTTGCTACCAGTGTATTTTTTTTAAATTTTTATCACAAGCAAATGTTGCTATTGATTTTTTAAAAAGAATGAAATCATGTCCTGATCTGATAAACAGATTAGAAAAACGAGGGTGACTACAAAATAATAATAATAATAATATAAAGTAAATAAATAAATAAAATAAATAAATAAAGTAGATAAATAAATAAAGTAACTAAATAAATAAATAAAATAAGGTAATGATAAAAAAGATGGGTGTATTCGATAAAAGACAATTTTTAGAAACAATTATCAGACGATTTTTAGTGGCGAGAAATTAGTATTCCATGTAAAAGGTTAAATTCCAAAAAATAAATAAATAAAAATCGTCGAACCCAATGAAATAGAAAATAGTCAGCTAATTATCCCCCATCTGACAAAAGTTTACCCCTAAAAGGTCTTAATAATGCCATAACTATGCAACAAAAAGAAGAGTTGGAATTGCAGATGAGAGGAGGAAGTCCAATATGTCCTCTGGAACAACGGCTGCTTTAATTTGTCATGGATTCGCAAATAAACCTCTAGGATACAAAGGGATATTGGCACGTCAACCCACTCTCTGCACCCCTCCTGACGATGCAGAGCAAATCACAGATGCTCTCACCATATATATCTTTATGGAGAGAGGAAGAAGTAACAGTTTTGCAATTAACTATACAATTCATCATAGTTATTTATTTTTCCGGTTTGACTCAGTCTTGTTTTTACCCCCATGTAAACAACAACAATTCCATCCTCCTATTTATCCAGTTTTTAAATTTTATTTTGCTGATGTTATCGCTTTTTTATTATCATATTCTTACCAATTTGCAAAAATTGATATTCTTTTACTAGCGAAAATTATTGACTTACATTCAATTTATAAGAAATTAGAAAATTGCTTTAATTAATAATCAATTATTAAAATATAAATCTAACTTTACCCTGGGAATTTCGGAAAACAATTTTTGTGTGGGACATTCACATAAATATTTTAAAAACTACGTTTTTCAAATAATTTGATGTCATAAATTTTATTTTTGTCTGACCTAAACTAGGGTGCCTTTGAAAAGCATGCGGAGATTTTTATGGACGATAGAAGATTACTATGAAAGTGATAGTTGAAACTTTTATTGTCTTATAAATTGCTCCATTTAAAATCAGAAAGGGGTACCCATTTTGACGGATGATATATTTTGCTAGTTAGAAAACGATTAAAAATTGTATTTTCTCTGGGCACGTATCCCCAGTGGAGATTTGAGAATTTAATATTCTTAGAAAAATAATAAAAAAAATGAATTTGACACAAAATTAAATTTATTATTATCGTTTTTAATAAATTTTATATGTATTTGTATACATTTTAATAAATTTTATACATATTTTGTAATATTTTTGTGGGTAACATTTTGCATTTAATGGCGAGTGAACTTTTGAAATTTGCATTGTCGATAAGCACGCAGCTTGGAGCCCCAAAGTGTTCGAAATTTCGATTGTAATATTTCAACCATTCCAGACAAGAAAGAAAGATAGTAAAAACATTTAAAAAAAAAAAAAAAAAGGAGAAAGAGTTGAAATATAAACAAAACACATAATACACTTTGCCATTGTAAAATTGTAAAGTTCTTATTTCGGTGTCAAATTTATACGGAAAAGTTAATGCACGGTTTTTAGAACCTTTCCTAAAAAGGGATTGTGAAAACTAGGGCTACACCAGGGCTAAGTGCAGGGTAACTGCTGCATTTTAAATTCATGACTTTCCATGAATAATTCCAAGAATTTTTCATGACTTAAAGAAGTTACTATTTTCTCCGACAAAAACGCAACAAAAAATTTAAAAAAGCATTATAATAACATTAATTGAAATGATAGTTATAACCAAAATTATTATAATCTGCATCTTCATATTTACAGATTTTAAATTTAAAAAACAGAGTAAAGGAAGATGTAAAATAACTTAAAAAAATACCAAAGCAAATGTTGCTGTTTTTTTTTCCTGCAGATTTATATTCTGAAGATACTTTTCTTGTTCATCCCAAAGAAAATAAATACTAGTGATTTTTCTGTTCTCATAACGGAATTTAAAAAAAAATTGCTAATGCCTGGCTTGCTTCAGCTAGAATTCTAAATTAATAAAATAAGAAGAAAAAAAAAAGTAAATAATAATTAAAAAAATTCTGATATCACAGAAGTTTAAAAGATAATTCGCTCTAGAATTGATGTTCTCTCTTTCATTTTCTGAAAGAACACCGTAATTTTTAAAGAACACCATAAAAACATTTTATATTTTAATAAAATATTTCTGTGAGTGGGGTTTATGTTAGAAATTCAGATATTCGAACACCATGAAGGGGGGGGGGGGGGTAAATTCCATTTTAAGATTTTTCGGCAACTTAAATCCATGACTTTCATTGATTTTTTTTTTCTGTTTAAGAAAAAAGTTCAAATTATGATATTTCATGACAAATTTCGTTCAATACCGAAATCCATGACTTTGCAGGTCCCAGGTGCGTGGATACCCTTGCAAGTGATACTAATGGGTTTGCTATGCTTGTTCTTTTTTGGTGCATGTTCAGTCATCGTGGACTGTCTCCAAATTCAATTTTTTAATATCTCTCTGCAGCCAGTAAAAAATCTCTGACCTAGATGACCCATCGTAAACCTTGTTAATCTCTCTGTTATCCGTAGACCGCACTACCCCCTTCTTCTTTTTCTCCTTCCTTAGCCTCTCCCCTAACTCTAAGTATTGCCACCGATTTCGAAAATATTGCACCTATACTATTGCTACGCTGCAATGAAAACGATAAACAAACTGATCTGGAATTTCTTAAGTAAAAGAAAAGTAAATAAAGGTTCAAGAAGCAAAAATTTTAAGAAATGTTCGATTTAATATTATTAATTTTAAAGATTTACTTAGGAAATTGAAAAAAGGAATTACATTTTGAAATTAATGAAACAAAATAAAAGAATAATGTGATGGGAAAAATAATGCTATTTGAATTTCAAAAACAGTTAAAGTACAAAATTAATGAATGGTTTTGTATAGCGTCACAAATGCAGAAAAAAAAAATTTAACGTGTCTATTTTGGCCAAATAATTTTAAAAATAGTTCACAGTAAAACATAATATTTTCAGTTACATCAAACACTAAAACTTTAAACTTTAGCTTCATTTTTAAGTAATTTAAAAATTGTCAAAAAAGATTTATTAAAAGCGTTAATGTCCTCCTTAAAAGTTAAAATAGCACGAAAAAATTTCACCCTATTTTTACTGCTTGCAATGTGTTTTAAAGTTTCAAAAAAATATCAATTATATTTCAGAAAATATATGATCAATATGTAAGCCACCGCTCACATTTAATTTAACTTATTTTTTTTTATTTTAATAAAAATTTCTTTCTATTGTTTTTTTTTTTTAATAATCATTATATAATTTGGGGCAATTCAAATATTGGGTAATCTTTTTTTTTCTTTTCTTTTTTTTTCAGTTTCGGACTCCTCTTCCCATTGTTAGCAAAAATATGCGAATCATAAATAGCCTCCCATGCTTACGTAAAAAAGAAAAAGAAGAAGAAAAAAAAAGGCATACAACCCCATCCTCCGTTTTTTTGCTGTATCTTTCATTTTTACTAATCCAATTTTAAAGCCACGATGGCTCAGGGGATAAAGCGCTCGCCTTCCTATAGGTGAACTGGATTCGAATCGCAACGATGGCAGGTCGATGCGAATTCGCATCCGGCTTGCACCGACGGCAGTGCTGACGTAAAATACCCTCAGTGGTAGACGAATCATGGATTAGAGTCCCTTTGCCGTCAGGTTAACCCGGAGGATCTCGTGGTCTCCCTCCCGCATATATACCGCGTAACGTAAATGCGGGTTAGGTCCATCAAAAATTCCGAAAAAGTTTATTCCCTTGTCTTCTGGATTGGGTTCAAGGTTACGGAGTTGAACATTAGTTGTCGTAAGCCCAAAACATTGAGTCGGTTGCTCAGCGACGGTATTAAAATAAAATAGAAGAAATCTAATTTTTTAGGATTAAATTCAAATAAAAGATAAAACGTTGCATTTTCCATTCCCACTCCCCTCCCCTCGAAATGACCTTGTATTCCAAATTTAAAATTTTTCCCCCGAGAAATTTTTTCATTAAATTATTATTATTTAAGAAAACTTTGAAAATAAGGTGATTTTAATGTCTTAAGTAAGCATTATTCACACACCCTTGTCAGCAAGTATATCAGAAACACCTCCTCACGCTTTGTGCTATATTTGAACGAACAAGTCTTATTTCCGTTTTTATTTTATAATATTTAATAACCGTCGTTGAACAACCGACACAGTTTTGGGTTTACTGCTATTAATCTTCAACTCCGTAATTTTTAAGCCCTGTCACTTTGAACCCAATCCAGAAGACAAGGGAACTCACGGATAAAGTGTTAAGAGAAATTTGCCTGCGCAAAAGACTTTCTGCGGGAGCTAATCCTCATTTGCGCATAATTCATTGATATTATTATTTTAATTTAATATCTTAATATCTGCTGAGGATAGTTTAGGAGAAACATCATTGCTTGGAGTACCGGTTAAATGCGCACTAGGCAATGGCAATTGACTTAAAAAGAAGAAGAAGAAGAAGACATTCATGTATAGCATACCGGTCAAATCTAAACCGGGCAGTGGCACTAAACCTTAAAAAACATGGATGTAGGGCATACCGGGCAGTGGCACTCATTCGGATATTTACCAAAGCGACTATGTGACTGTCAAAATTGATGGTGGAAGTCAACAATCACCCATTTCGGACACTCACAGCAACATATAAAGGTTTGAAACGATTTTTACTTTGTGGACGCATTTTTATAGGCTAGAAAAATCTCATAAGTTGCTTGATTAACAAAAATACAAATATTACCCTCAGCTTACAATTATATAAAATAATAAAGGTTTTCAAAGGTACTTTTTACTTTCAAAGTATTTATTTACCAATTACTTAGCAGTATTCACCTGTAATAATAATTTGTCATTCCTTTGTAGTAATATTTTAACATATTATTACGGTTTTGATTTTGATTATAACTCTTAGTTAAAAGCTTAAAACTAAAAATTTTGTATCTTTTTATAAAGTAACCTTATGAAATTGCCTTATTACGCAACATTTTATGATTATTATATCTAAAACCGAATTTAGATTATTTCATTTTTTTACAATTTTTAATAAAATAAATAAGTTTTATTTACATGAATGATGAGCGTCATGTAAAACCGAGTCCAGCCAAAGTATGCAATTTAAATAATTTGTAAAAAACAAACAGCTTTTCGCAAAATTATACTAAATAATCTCTTTGCTGAAAAAAAAAATTAGGTATTGTAGCTGAAGTTAAAAAAAAAAATTATACAAATTGTAGCTGAAGATCATACAATGGTAATCGGAAAAATAATTGATTTTAATTTTTTCCCCCAATAGAATCGGGTACAAAAAATCTATTTTAATTCAATTAAATACTTAAGCTATCTTTTAATAGAATGATTTTTAATTTTGATGTAACAGTTTACTTACCATCAATATATATATATATATATATATATATATATATATATATATATATATAGAGAGAGAGAGAGAGAGAGAGAGAGAGTTCAGCAATATTGGGTGTTGGTGAGGGGAGATTGGAGTCTCGTAGTTAATCCCTTGGAAATTCGCAAATAAACTATAGTTATAGATTCCAACAGTATTGTAAAATTAGGTAAATATTCTAATCATTGATATTTATTTTAGTTTCTTTAAACTTTTTTAGAGAGTTTGGAAAAGCGCATTGGCAATAGAAATTTGCTGCACTTTTGGTGTAGCGAATAATTATTTAAGAATAATATTTTCTAAGTAGCGAGTGAAATGCGAAAGCTAGTTTAAATATATTTCTGACTTAAGGGGGTAAAAAAAAGAGCATATCTTCTCCATGTTTTGAAATAAGAAAATCACGTTATAATCCCGTAACATATTGCAAAATTAGGTAAAAGTTCTATTCGTAGATGTTTATTTTAGTTTCTTTAAACTCTTTTTTCAAGCGTTTTTTTAAACTTTTTTTCCTTAAACTTTATTTTAGTTTCTTTCACTTTTTCTCCAAATAAATAAATAAAAATAATTAAAACCTTATTTAAAGTGTCTTAAACTTATAGCTAAGCTAGAGTTCTAAACTTCACTATCACGTTTCATAGAATTTTCTGGACCTTAATACGGACGAAAATACTTTATTCAAAAAAATTACCAAGCTTTTTTAAAATTGGCCAATTAGAACTTAATTAAAATTGCTTTTAAATAATTAGAACTTATTTAAAAGTAATTTAACATTATGACAGTCCTTAATTCGGTGTGATTTTTTCACTTAGATGAAAATTTCCAAAATCAATAAGTCATTTTCAGGTTCTGAAAATTTTTATGAGTCAAGATAATGTAGTGTTGGTGAACCTTTATAAACGATCACAAACCCTTTTTTATATTAACAAATCTGTTGCTTTTCTTCGTATTGACATTTTGAGCCATTTTCAGAGTCATCATGGAGGGTGCTTTCTAAAGATAGGCAAAACGTAACCTAACAGTTGGGAATAACGTAACTATTACAAGCTCATTGCACATATAAAAATAGCGTATTATTTATTAATAACATATTATTAATTACACATTAAGAGTTATTTTATACCACAACAGAATCTTCGAAGAAATTCGAACATTTTCTTGAGAAATTGCAAAAAATATGTTTGTAATGCCATTTTCAGCGTAGATGTTGGCAACAGTTGTCCTTTCAAGGGCAAATTTTTTTTGACCCTTCTCCGCTCCCGGCGCATAAGTAAATTATAAGTCCAATAAAAAAAGAGTACTTGATGCAGGCACACACACACAAAAAAAATAACTTTATGAATGAATGCAGCTGTTTGAAATCTGCAAAAAAGGTGGATTGAGCACAAAAAAAAAAAGTACGATTGTGTTGAAAGGTGGACTATTCATAGAAACTAGGGCAGCTGACCAGTGGTCGCGACAGACTTCCGTTCCGACGTGGATCTTTTATAAGATTCTTTTCACTTTTTACAACCCTCTCTTTGACAAAAGAACTGCCCCCTCCCCCGACCTCAGAGAGGAAGGAAAAAAAAAAAGACTTTTAAAAGAAGAAAATAACATAAATAAACGATTTTGGGAGGAAGTCGCGTTACATAATTTCCTCTGAGAGAAGGATTTTACTGTTTTCCATATCACAGGAAAATTCTTAATATTAATAGGGTGCAACGTTGATACTATAAACACATGGAATTTTTTTTTTAAATGTATGTAAGTTTTTGATTTATCTGAGTCATTTTAGGAAAAGTTAATAACGGAATACCTTAATAACTTTTGATCTAAGATCCAATCGGGGGCCTTTCAAATATGACATAAGCACCAAACGGGGGAGAGGGGTTGTGATTTACTTATTTTGCTTTGTTATTCTTTATTATATAAATTATATAATTTAATAATGATCAAGAGAAATTTGTTTTCAATTGTAAGGTTCCTCGACTTTTAAATATTTTTCAACTAAATAATCTTGAGGGACAAAATTAAAGATGTTAACGGAATAGGTCGAATAGTTCTTTAAAAATGCAAACGAAAAAACTCTTTTTTCTTCTTTAAATTTAAGGAAATATAAGGCACACATTTTTACATCGTTATGCAATTTTAAATGACAAGATCCAAATTGTCATTTAAATGGGTCGTACTCTTCTTGGCTCATTTAAATTTAAAAATACCATTTTTTATTTTGAAGTATCAATACGCAAATCGGTTGCTTTCATCCCTATTTCGCTTTTTGTCATTTGAAATTATTTAGTTTAAAATAATAAAAAAAAAGAAAGAAAGAAAAAAATGAACAAAGAATAAAAGCCTAATTCAACCTTAAAATTCAACCATTATTAAAATAAATAATAAAAAGCAAAAAATATTCTTAAAAAAATTATACCCTGCATAGAAATATCTTTGGATCAAAAATGTTCTGCATGCATTTTTTAACAATTGAGTTGAAAAATATTTTGGTACGCTTAAGTAGTTTCAGGCATATATCGAAATAAGCCTTAAAGCACACCGTCTGTATTCCCTATTTATGTAAGTACGCAAACAAAGCGAAAAAACGTATTTCTTAAGGATTGAATAATAAATATTTCATTGCAGTTTAATTCCCGGAAAAGGTTTGTTTTAAATAAGTAACAAGAATTAACACCGCTTAACTATGTAAATATTCCATTATTTTTGTTGAAATAAATATTAGAATAAATGAAAGAATTCTAAAACTTCAATATTGTTATTTAAAAAAACTAATTGTAATTGCAAAATACTGTCGTTACACAGTAATAAAAATCACTCTCCCATTCTTCATTTTATTTACATAAGATATCTTGTTGACTATCAGTAGCTGTTTAAAGACAGGGCATCTTGTATGTACAAGATGTTATTCCTAGCCCATTAAAACAATAATAATAATGATGATAAAATGTTTCTTTAGAGAAAGTATGCTTTGTGTCCGATATCTTAAACTAAAATATCGTCTGTACTAATTTTGTTAGCCTATTTAAGGTTGACTTTCAAACCGCATCTTAGTATTTGTCTAGATCACAAAATTTTTGACGTTGTTTATTATTATTTATTTGGCTCAAGGTACGTCAATTCTTAGATGATACTAATTAATATTATTTTGATTCACGTACAGTAATATCGAGCCTAGAACTTCCAAACTTGCTGATTTTATGCTCTTAAACGGATTAAAATTCATGAAAATACTTTTCAAATAAAAATTAAGCAAGAAAAAAAAAGCAGGACCCGCGTTAAGCAGTCGCCGCCTCGCCAAAATGCGATAAAATCGTAAATATAGCGAAAAAATGGTGCTTTGGAGAAAGTATTTTCGAATGATTTTTATTCACTGGAAAGAAAAATATATATTTAACTCGATCTTTAAAATTACGTCGAAATGAATTTTTCTAACCAAATCAGTATTTTTTATTCGATTACAATAATTTCCGTTAGACGAGCCTCATGACCCAATAGAATAATATAAACCTAAAACGAACAACTGTAATATAGTTTTGTATCGGGAAAAAATGAATGATAAAAAATTGTTAAGATTTCCATTTGGCAAAAAGTTTCGGATATTTGGCTAACAATTTGAAATCTTTAGTGCGGGCCCTGAAGAGAGTTCAGTGCTTTTTTGTTGCTGAGAATGAAATAAGAATGTGGTCTCGTGTTATTAGAATCATGGCTAAACTCATCATATTACGAAAAACATTCGACTAAAGCTGAAAACGACATATTGAGCATAAACCCGATATTCATCAAATCCGAATAATTTGTGATGTAATATCTGACCAAAACATGTTTGTTCGAAAAAGTTAGAATCCAAATCAGCCACACGTTATAGAGAACTGACAAGAATCGGTAGCCTTTGACCTTGAATTCAATCTGAAAAAAGGAAAAAAATGCACCACACCGACGAAATAAACATTTTTATGGTGCCTTGCTAAAAACAACCCTACTTTTTCTCTCCTTTCCCCCAGTGTGAAAGTGGTCAGTAAGGGGTGGACACCCCTCCTTTCATGCTGTATTCAATACGGAGGGGGACAGACACATAAAAATGACCATTGATCTATCAGGAAAATTCGCAGCGACGCAACTAGAACACAATGACCATGAGGAAACGTGTGCATTTTTATTTATTTATTTATCAACCTTGCTTTTTTTGGTCCCCTTTTCTATTTTTAGAATTTAGGGTTACATCGTCTTTGTCGTTTAGTGCAGAATGTGAAATCATTATGTTACCTTTTTTATTTTATTTTCACCGGATGCAGCTGATGCTGTCCTATAGTATATATGAATTTATGTTATTTTTTATGACATAAGAGCATTTCACGTACTCAATTTTGAAGTTTTGTGAACTATTTTTTTATGAATGAAGGTTTGAATACAGATCTAAAGCATCTTCGTTTCTATTTTTCATGATTTTTAAACATTTCGTTTACATTCCATTCTGTACAAAAATATAGCCTGTAAATAATATGCACATTTGCACGTGGTATGCCATGTTTCTAATGACATTAAATAATACTAAATGAGTGCAACACTCTTTTTTTCTGCATTTAATGTATTTTTTAGACACTGTTAACAAATTTTAATTCCAAAATAATAGCGATATATTTTGTAAGTATAATTTGCTGCATATTGTCTTTTTTTTCTTTTCAACACCAATTAATATTTTCCTTACTAACCTAAGGAATAATAAGGTTATAGCTATTTTACATAAAAACTTGATCACTGCTGCCCTTAAATGATAAAAAAAATTTCTGCTGCCCTCCTTCTCAATGGTTTTGAATCTCTATTATATAAGTTTTCTGTAATAACCACCCTTGCCGCGATGCCTCAGGGGATAGAGCGTTCGCATTCCCATAAAGTAGCCCTGATTCTAATCCCAGCGATGGCTAGTCGATACGAATTCCGCATCCGGCTTACACCGACCACAGTGCTGACGTATAATATCCTCAGTGATAGACGGACCATGGGTTAGAGTCCTCTTGCCATCAGGCTAACCGTGGGTGGCTTTCGTGTTTTTTTTCTAAATGTAACGCACATGCCGGTTAGTTCCATCAAAAAGTCCACCACGAAGGTAAATTTCTCCCGATACTTGAACCAACAGTCTTCTGGATAGGATTCAAAATGAGAAAGAACATTAGTACGTTGAACATTAGTAGTCGTAAACCCAAAAATTGGGTTGGCTGTTCAACGACCACCCTTGATTACTATTTTTAGAACCTTTGATAAAAATATAGGAAAAGTAATGTTTACATAATGGGAGGATGCTTTGCAAGTTTATATTTAAGTAAGGGAAAAAACGCGATTGTATTCTAACGAATCAGAACAAAAGAAGCGAGACTGAAGAATATCAAAACCCGTTTGGTTGACTGACGAAACAGAAAGAAGTAGAAAAGCGATTGGTTGAAACACTTCAAGGTGTCATTACTAGACAATCAATCTGTCTTTCCTCCCCCCCCCCCTCTTCTTTGACAAGAATCAGCTAAAGCAAGGAATGAAAAAAAAGGGGCGAAAAAGGATTAAGGATATTTTTAAAACTCTTTTGTCTTAGTACAAGAAAAAAAAAGGCGTATTACCTTAATTGAAACATTTCTATATTAACATATTTTTTGATCTTTCTCAAAAAATTTAAGAGAATTATTTTATTAATTTAGAAATTTTTACGATATGCAACTTCTCATACTTATTAATGAAATAATAAAGCTTTTGAGGGATCGATAATAAATTACAAACGGAAAATAGCGTTTTTGAAACCCCTATGCCAAAAAAAAATAGTACAAAAAGTTTGTTATTAATTTTAATTACTTTGGTTATTATATACAAAAATTGTACAAAATTTCGTAAACCTGTTTAAATATTTATGGAAATATGGACACTTTTATAAAAAAGACTAATTTTTTTCTCCTACTTTCTTTTTGCTGCAACTTTAAAAATATTATATAAAACTAGTGGGCTGCGCCCCCTGCTCGCTAACGCTCGCCAACCCCCGAAAATTGCTCCGCAATCTTATATGGTTTGCATCGCAAACCAAGCTCGCTTCGCTCGCTACTAACTTAGATACATTGCAAATACACAAAATTCTAAGAATTCAAAACAATCATTCAAATCCATATAACAACTTTTTTTTTTTAAAAAAAAAAATTACATCTTTTTAGTAAATACTAAGTCATTAAAATAAATTTGAATTCAAACAAATGACAAGCAATTCGTTAAACCTATTATAAATGTGCTATAGTATAAAATCTTAAGATAAAATTTCTAAAACTTACATCTCTTTAAAAAGGTTAAAATTTTGGCTATGATTAAGTCTATTAAAAATTGAAATAAGTGAATTGCAATGGAAAAACCTGCATAAACAAAACATTATGTTTTTAAAAAAGTATTAACCATGAACGATTCACAACTTTGTTAAAAACATAAGTATAAGTCTTAGAATAAATTCGTGATAAAGCAAACAAATTCGTGATATAAATCAAAAATCGTCAAATAAAACCGTAATATATAAATTCGTAAAAAAAAGCGCTTTCGACAAAATACTAAAATAGAGATCTATCGACAAAGACTACTCACTTATGCCTAGCTTGATAGTATGAGATTGGTTATTTCAGTTCTCTCTGGTTATGTCAGTTTCCGTTTTTAAAAGCGCTATATGTTGAGTCACTTCAGCTAGATTTGGCATGTGACATTTTTAGCTGCAATCATTGGTCGATTTTCTAACGTTGCCATTCGGGGTGATATAATGAGGCTTTTTTTTGTCGCCGTGTAAGAGAAATATATATATAGATTAAAAACATCATTGAGGAAATTTAAAATTATTTACGAAATTATTGCTTCAAAATTTGAAAAAAATTTCTTTCAAATTAGCGCAAGATACGAGTGATGAAACTAATTCTTTTATACTGCGCATGCGTGGGAAAATGTAAAATTTTTTTCTTCTTCTTAATATTGTTGTGAATCATATTTGCAAAAATGGGATTCGCTACAATTAGAAAATAGAATACACAAGAGAATATAATATAACAAAATATAACTAATAGTAAAAGACCGATTAGAATATCTTAAAAATTTAAAAGTTAGAAGCAATTTTCGAAAAAGTTTTCATTTTTAAAAGAAAGCAAATGAAAGGGGTTTTCCACAAATTTTATTTTGCACTATTAAGAAAAATTTATTAAAAATCTTTTATTTTGCATGATTTCTTTCCTTGTACAATATTTCGCTGTATGGGCGTTTATAGGAGAACATTTTCATTTGTTATTTAATTTTCTCTTAAGATATAAAATAATATTTGTAGAAAACCCCTTATTTTAAGTTTCCTTTTTTATAAATACAAAAACTACTTAGGAAATTGCTTGAAACTTCTGAGATTGGAACTTTTTAAATTTATAAGATATTCAAATCGGACTTTTTCTTTTTATTAATTGCCAAATATGATTCACTACAAAATTATGAAGAAAAAACCATCTTAAATTTTTTCCGCGCATGTGCAGTATAAAAGAACTGCTTTAATTGCTTACATCTTACAAAGTTTCAACGAATTTTCTTCAAGTTTTAAATCAAAACTTTTGTGATTAATTTTAAATTGCTACAGAAATTTTGCTTAATTTCACTGAATATTTAATATTATAGCAACAGAACGTAAGAAATTTTTTTTATAAAAATGCCCATATCTCTATAAAGTTAGGCTTACGAAATGTTGTGCATTTATAGTACATAATAAAGGCAATCGTTACAAGTGAGACACTATATTTTTTCAGCATAAATTGCTCAAAAACACTATTTTCCGTTTGTAATTTCTTGTCGGTCCCTCAAACCTCTGGAAAATTTAAACTTCGTTGATGAGTAAGAGAAATCGCGTGATCTAAACACTTTTGAAGATTTTTTTCACCTTGCTAAATTTTTTCACCTTGCTTTTCACCTTGCTCACATATAATTTTCATTTTCACAAAATGATGGTTTTTCTTCAAATTGACATGTTTCGTCATTTTTATAGTCAGAATAAATGGCGCTGTCTAAAGCTGTGCAAAACTTCCGCATTCGGCTTGCACCGACCACAGTGCTGACGTATAATATCCTCAGTGGTAGACGGATCATGGGTTAGAATCCCCTTGCCGTGAGGCTAACCCTGGGAGGCTCTCGTGGTCTTCCTCTCCATGTAACGCAAATGCGGTTACATGGAGAGGAAATGTTAGTTCCATCGGTTAATGCGGTTACATGGAGAGGTTAATGCTAGTTCCATCGAAAATTCATCCACGAAGGCATATTTATCCCAATACTTGATCTAGGAGTTCCCTTGTCTTCTGAATTGGGCTTGAATTTACAAGGCTACTGAGTTGAACATTAGTAATCGTAAACCCAAGATTGGGTCTGCTGTTCAACGACGGTTATAAAATAGAATAAAAACTACGCCTCTTTTTCATAAAACTATGGCTTTTCTTCATACTTTACAATTTTGCGCCATTTTAACTACCAGCTTAGAAATCGCTTACTAAAGATAAGTAAGACTTAATCTAACAGCGACGAATAACTGCTGAAATCTCGCAACTGTTATGTACATCTTCTTCGAGATAAGGCAATGACTTTTCTATTACATTTTTACACGCAGATTGCTTTCTAAAGATAGGTACACTCCTCAATGACTGTTACAAGCTTTTAAAAATAGTGCTTTATTCGCTGAAAAGCGTCATTTCGTGTAACTACATAATTTTAAGAAACAGTTTTAAGGGCAGTCTTTACGGAACACCCAACATGTAACAATTGCAAAGCATGAAAACCTTTGACATTTTGTAGGGTTGGCTTCCAAGACGGGGTACAAAATTTAACTGGAAAATGGAGTCATCATTTGTACAACTCATCTAATGAACTCTGGTCCACTTGAAAGAGGGAGGATCACACTCATCAAGTCTAAATAAGGGGGGGGGGGAGGATAAATTTTTGAATAGATCCTACTGCAAGCACTCTGATAAAATATTGAATGTCCAGCATTTGAATTCTAAAGGGGGGATGATTCACTCCTTTCCCTTTAACCCTTCCCTCACTAATAAGAATGACGCGTGGTGACAATTTACTCGAGCCATCCATCATTCCATATTTATTATTCTACAGAAACCCTTTTTATTTATTCATCCTAGATTGCAAATTGTTTAGGGTTAACAATATGGCTTTTAGAAAAACCAAAGAACTTTCTTTGTTGTTGCTTAGGTTTCTGAAGAGATTGAAACAACAGTGCGTGGCATGTTGATGTTATTTTTGGAGAGAAAAAAAAAACCCCTCTAAAAATTCGTTAGCACAGTGACTTGCAGTACACAAACAGAGATTGAAGAACAAAAGAGTTACGGCATTTTTTTTCTTCTCATTTTTCTCTTTTGGGCATTAAGGATTACAACAGTTGATAGTTCTGTAAGATATAGAGTTTAAGAGGACGCAATACCATGCGAGAAATTCTTTATTGCAAATTCTGTTTTAACTTAAAGGATTTCTTTTGTTTAGGTTTCTGAAGAGATTGAAACAACAGTGCATGGCATGTTCCTGCTATTTTTGGAGAGAAAAAAAAACCCCTCTAAAAATTCGTTAGCACAGTGACTTGCAGTACACAAACAGAGATTGAAGAACAAAAGAGTTACGGCATTTTTTTCCTTCTCATTTTTCTCTTTTGGGCATTAAGGATTACAACAGTTGATAGTTCTGTAAGATATAGAGTTTAAGAGGACGCAATACCATGCGAGAAATTCTTTATTGCAAATTCTGTTTTAACTTAAAGGATTTCTTTTGTTTAGGTTTCTGAAGAGATTGAAACAACAGTGCATGGCATGTTCCTGCTATTTTTGGAGAGAAAAAAAAAACCCTCTAAAAATTCGTTAGCACAGTGACTTGCAGTACACAAACAGAGATTGAAGAACAAAAGAGTTACGGCATTTTTTTTCTTCTCATTTTTCTCTTTTGGGCATTAAGGATTACAACAGTTGATAGTTCTGTAAGATATAGAGTTTAAGAGGACGCAATACCATGCGAGAAATTCTTTATTGCAAATTCTGTTTTAACTTAAAGGATTTCTTTTGTTTAGGTTTCTGAAGAGATTGAAACAACAGTGCATGGCATGTTCCTGCTATTTTTGGAGAGAAAAAAAAACCCCTCTAAAAATTCGTTAGCACAGTGACTTGCAGTACACAAACAGAGATTGAAGAACAAAAGAGTTACGGCATTTTTTTTCTTCTCATTTTTCTCTTTTGGGCATTAAGGATTACAACAGTTGATAGTTCTGTAAGATATAGAGTTTAAGAGGACGCAATACCATGCGAGAAATTCTTTATTGCAAATTCTGTTTTAACTTAAAGGATTTCTTTTGTTTAGGTTTCTGAAGAGATTGAAACAACAGTGCATGGCATGTTCCTGCTATTTTTGGAGAGAAAAAAAAAACCTCTAAAAATTCGTTAGCACAGTGACTTGCAGTACACTAACAGAGATTGAAGAACATAAGAGTTACGACTTTTTATTTTCATTTTTTTTTTTTTTTTTTTATTATTTTTATTTTTCATTTTTCTTTTTTGGCATTAAGGCTTACAACAGTTGATATATTAGATATAGTATCTATAAGATATATGATATATGAGATATAGATTTCGTAAGATATAGGGTTTAAGAGGACGCTATACCGTGCGAGAAATTCTTCATGGCAAATTCTGTTTTACCTATCTAATTTGATTTTAAAATTTAGAGTTTAGAGGAGAGAGAGTTCAGATGACCTTAAAACAAATCATGAAGTTTCAAATGCCGAATTTTTTTCCTTCAAAACATCAAAATGCAAACAAATTATGGCTAGAGATTATGTAATTGGGGAAGTTATCCTGCAATAATTTGTTTGCATTTTTATATTAGCCAAACACTTTTTTTCCCTTTTTTGTCAGCTTTTGAAACTTCATGTTTTACTTTAGCGTTTCTTGAACACACCCTTCCTCTAATAGCAATGGAGGAGAAACAGAATTTGTTGTGTAAAATTTCTCCTACTGTATAGTGTCCTCTTAAGGACGTTGTGCTTTAAAGAATTTTTACCTTTACATTGTATCAGATTAACTCATTAGGAAACTTCTAAAGTATAACCTAGATGTTTTTTAAATATTTTTTTTTTAATCAAACGTAAAATTGTACAAATAATTTTGCTTTTTATTTTGCAGCACTCAAACACCCTCTGTAATAAAATTTTTCCACCAAATTTGCTTTTCGGGTTATCAAAGATGCGATAAAACGTCAAATCCTTAAAATACAAAATTTTTTGGTCCTTTACCATTTGGTGTTGCTGCCACATAGTCCACACACATATTATAGTAAAATCTCATCGTGGCGCTTTTTGACTTCTGTTGGGCCTTTTCGTATTAGTCCTCTGTTGCACACAGAAATAAATCTTCCGTATTAGACTTCTAGATTCAAACGGAAGCAGAGAATATGTCCTTCACAAACCTAGCATGAACCAAAACTTACCAGGCTCCCGTCAGACACGTAAGTCAGGACGTTTTTCTTCCTGCAATGCACTTCTAGTTTCCTTATTGTTTTGGGGGAAAAACCGCTCTAATGGTGGCAAATTTCTCCAATCATTAATGTATTTTCAGCATGAATGAATGAATTCAATGTTTTGAATTGTATTAATTATTTTGACAGATATGAATATTAAGAGGTTATTTCGTATTTTGAGTTTGTTTAACTGTATACTGAGTTAACTGTATTTTGAACATAGCTTTTGAGTTCAAAAAGAAAGTGGAAGAAACGCCCCAAAGTAGTTTTTTCAACTTTCTTTTTGAACCTGATTTTTGCTTAATTGACTCTCACATAAGTTCTACAGAAATCGCATTTTTCAATCACAGTACTATTTTTTAAAAAATATATGAATCTGCTGTAAGAATGGTTGCAGCATTTGATAAATTTGGGTAAATTCTACTTAAATTTCATCATTGAAAGGGTTAAACGATATTTGAGTGAATTAGAGAAAAATAGCTTTAAAGTACTTTTTCTTCATATTACAAGTTACACGTCGTCTGTTTGTTTCCATATCCATTCAGAGCCTTCTTTTAAAATTCCTGAATTTAGTTTCTTGATCTAATGAGAGGTACGAAATTTAAGACTTTGTTAAGTTATTACACAGTTAATGTTGCACAATTGTTGTATTGTTGATGCTGTACTGTTGATTTTGTACGATATAGTAAGGCTGTATCATCATCATCATAGTTGGACAGACATCCCACTGTGGGCCAATGCCGTCCCTTGAAGATTTCTCCTTAACGACTTCCGATTTATCTTTCATCTCCAATTCTCTTCATTAATAGCAAGAAAGACTCCACCGAGTGAGCCCATCTCAACCATGGCCCACCCCTCTTTCTTGTTCCAGTGGGTCTAAAAAGCAGTAACTTTTTCATTCTATTGTCATCACTCATTTGAATCACGTGGGACATCCAATTCATTCTATTTATTTTTATGTACAGTGCACTCCCGATTATCCGGGTTAATCACCGGGACAGGTCGCACGGACAATCGAAAAACACGGATAATCCGAAAACTCATTTTTTTAAAGAAAAAATCAATATCAATACAAAAAATATAAATATTACTGACATTTGCTTGCTGTATAACATCAAACTAGGAATTTTCCTTTTAAAAAAAATGTGTAATGCACCATTTATTGTCGCATATTTTACGAACCGCACTAATGTCACCGTAATCAAATACTCCCATATAAACTAATAAAGTTTCCACAGAGCAGCAGAATGAGAAATTGTATTTCCCTCATTTACTACATCTTCTGCATCAGATACTATCATCATTATTTGATTTAACAACATAACAATGTCTTCATCTGTCAAATACTGGAAGCCAGGCTCACATGCATCACTTTGAAACTAATCTTCTAAATTTTCTTCATCGAGAATTTCGAAACCTCAGATTTCTTTTGCTTGTTCGAGAATACTGCAATCATATTCTTCTTGAATATCTGAAGAAGATTGTTCAACAAGAGGTATCATCTTTCTCCACGATCGTGATAACGTAGCCGATTTTACCTTTGACCATGCTGCTGATATTCCATATACTGCAATCCAATAATGAATATTGTTTCCAAAAATTGGGTAGTGTTATAACTTTTCATGAATCAAATTTTTTAAATCTTGAAATGTTTCTCTTTAAATTTTTTGTTGACTCCGGAATGAGCACGGATAATCCGCAAACCGAATAATCCGCGCACGGATAATCGAGAGTGTACTGTATTTAATAATATCGGGTTGTTTATAAATCTTGTACAGTTCAAAGTTAAATCTCCTTCTCCAGTAATTATTGTCATTTACACAACCAACTACACCCCGTAAAATCTTTTTCTCAAATGTTACGATGCAATTTTTCTCCAGTTTTGTCACTGTCCAAGCCTCAGAAGCGTATGTCAAGACTGGCCTGACAAGAGTTTTGCAGAATAAGAGCTTCGTTTTTCTAGAAAGAAATCTAGATTTAATAAATCTTCTCAGCCCATAGATAGCCCTATTTGCCAGATAGTTTTTTTTCTTCTTCAGAAATCATTCTGTTGTCAATAGTAATAATTGAGCTTAAGTTCAGGCTGTATAGCTCATGCTTAATGTTGTTTAATTGTTGTGTAGTTAAATAAGACTAAAATAATAACTTTATCCAAAAATTCCCATTTATTTTCAAAATTATCAGAACTTCTTTCCTACTAGATCTTTGGCAGCGTTATATTATTCTAATTTATTTCTCTTTTAAAGGGGAGTGAAATGGTGACCCATAACCAAAGATACCCATATAAAGGGACAGAGGGATTGGTAGTACATACTAAATGTAGTCAACCAACCCTTTCCTTCATCCGCTAAAATTGAAGCGCGTGCTGGACACGTGTCCTCTAAGTCATCTGAGGTCGGATAGAATACCAGGTGGGATAAGATCGAACTTTTAAAGAAGAGGGGGGAGTTTCGAACTTTTTGTGATGATTTACAATAGGGATGATTTCAGGGTGGAAAGGGTTAAGTGCCTTAGTAGGGTACCGTTGGATGCTGCTCTCGAATTTTTCATTTATGAAATGGTCATGATTGACCGATAGGGGGGGGGGGTAAACTGCCGTTTGAAAAGGAAGTGAAATGACCCACTGCCCATAACTGGATAGGGGAAGAAAAAAAAATCTGGTTACTTTTCCTTTCTCTGTCATTTTGTCGCCTTTCCCATCATCCGTCATTTTGTACCCAAGATTTTTTTTCTTCTTCTTTTTATGGCAAGAATGCTACACCCTCAGATGTTTCTCAGATATGCATGTTCTCGATGCCTGATTTTATAAAGGACCCTAAAAGGAACGGGTTTTATTTCCTCGCATCCTATAGGGTGACGAACGGTATTAACGATACTCTTGACGCAGATTAGACTCGTCGATTAGATAACCTTAAAACAAAAATTGTAATGCAAAAACAAAGCAAAATAACAAAATTTTAAAAAAAAATTGTGATTACTTTATTACGATCTCTGGTTACAATTGTTTTTTCTTTGTGGATTGACTCCGTTAAACGCCACAACACTTCAAATCATGGGCTGCAAAAACTATCTCAATTGATGCTTGTCGTTTCAAATCCTACCTATGTACGTGTTTCAAAAAGTCACAAAATACTTTTCCTTCTTCAGCATTCGTATATTTATATTAAAATCATCGTCAAGACAATCATTATAAGTTAATATTAAAAATAATACAAAAATACTTTTAATTATTATTATATAAATACATTAGAATTGATTGTTGGTGAAAAAAAAAGAAGAAGAAAAAAAGAATTCTAAAAAAATTATCATACAGCAGTGGTGGTCGCCATGGCAACATACGCAATGACGATGCATGCGCACTGTTTACCATTAGTCTTGAACACAGTTGAAAAGTGTGGTGACGTCTAAATAAAGTGCGCAAGCCATAAAACCCAAAACAAGACCCATTTTGCCAACGGGTAATAAAATATAATATAATATAATATAATATAATTTAAATTTTTAAAATTTGTACTCATTTTGTAAACATACCGTAACTGGTCAAATGACCGTTTAAGAACTTTTGTTTCTAATATGCTCTTATCATCTTTTATCGTTTTTGCACAATTGACTTCGTAACTTTTTCTACCAATCATATACAATTAATATTCCCCCTTTTTTTTTATTATTTCTCTTTTTTTTTGTATTTTGTTTGTTTCGAATAATACTTATCGTATACCTATTTCTACCACAACCGGTTATTTGACCGGGAGAACAGTTTATTGCTTTATAAGGTTATCGCATCAGAAATGACGACGTAATGCGTGTTCAACGTATTGCATTCGATGAGTTGCACATTTCTGCAAAGACTGTTACGTGTGTTAGTTCAATCAGAACAACTGTGAATTCAAATTACAAGAAAGTACCTAAAATTTTAGAATGGCATTTTTGTTTCAGAAAAAGTGATAAAAACTAAATGTTAAAAACTAAATAAGTAGCTAATATTTCATGTTGACAGCTTTACTTCATTTCTAACTAACTGTTAGTTTTTACCCGGAAAAATGTCGAAACAATCAAAACAGCCCAAGTTCTTAGAAGAAATAATATCATTTATGAGAATAATTATAGGAATTATAATTCGTATAGATTCTTACAATTAGAAGAATAATTATATGAATTATAGAAATAATAATAATTTGAAGAAATATGCTTGCGGAGAATGTACAAAAGAAACACCCTGTACATGTAAAAAAATGCGTTGAGGAATGAATTAAAAATTCTTATTCTTTGGGGTTGTAATACATAAAAATTTTGTTCAATTATAATAAAGTTCTTTTAGTTTCTTTCCTTCCTAACATCCATACTTCATATATCCAATCAAGAAACAAAGTCCGGTGATTTGACCGTCTATGGTAGAAATAGGTATTTATTGAGTGTTGTTATACTTAGAGTTAATTAAATTTAATCATTATTTATATATATATTTCTCTTGCGCGGTGACAGAAAAAAGTCTCATAACGACTCCGCGAATGGCAACGCTAGAAAATCGACCCATGATTGCCGCTAAAAATGTCACATGCCAAATCTAGCTGAGATGGCTCAACACATAGCGCTTTTAAAAACGGAAACTGCAATAACCAGAGAGAGCATTCTCACCAAATGTCTATTCTCACCAAATGTCTATTCTCATCATCATACTATTAAGCTAGGTAGAAGTGAGTAGTCTTTGTCGATAGATCTCTATTTTAGTATTTTGTCGAAAGCGCTTTTTTTTTCACGAATTTAGTTGACTATTTTTGATTTATATCACGAATTTATTTGTTTTATTATTGTTATTAGTTATTCATTGAAAAATGAGTCTCAGTCGTGCTGTTACGCTTTCAGATTTTATACTATAGCACATTTCTAATAGGCTTAACGAACTACATGTCATTTATTTGAATTCAAATTTATTTTAATGACTTAGTATTTACTAAAAAGATGCAATTTTTTTTGTAAAAAAAGTTGCTTTATGGATTTGAATGATTGTATTGAATTCTTAGAATTTTGTGCATTTGCAATGTACCTAAGTTAGTAGCGAGCGAAGCGATCTTGGTTTGCAAAGCAAACCATATAAGATTGCGTAGCAATTTTCGGGGGTAGACGAGCGTTAGCGAGCAGGGGGGGGGCAACCCACTAGTTAATTTTAATTTTATATGGATTCCATTAGAAATATTGAAGCCATAGGTAACTATTTTTGAAGCATTAGCACACGAAATTTGATTCTTTAGAAGAACTCGTTCATACCCGTTCTGCTTATGCTAACACGGAAAACTGATTCTTTGGCAATAATTTTGGAATGTTGGGTACCGATATATTAACTCAACTATCATTAATTATTATAGATTAACTTAATTAACAGCCATTCGTCACCTAATAGCCACTTTTTTAAGCTAATAAAATTTTTCTTTGTTGACTTAAGTTGGAATTGACTTAAATTTTTTTCCCTTCATATTACTTGTTTTTGTATTATTATCGCTTAAAAAAATTTTTTCACTCAAATTTATCATACAGCGATTTGAATACTATAGATGCGAAAGAGTTGTTCTATCGTCAAAGAAACTTTGGTGTGTTCCCCAACAGTGTCACCCTCCCCCCAACTCATCAGAATGAACTGCATTAATTCTTTCTCTCTCGAGATAGAAAGTAGAATACTTTCGAATAGTACTAGTGGAATACGAGATAGAATACTTTTCGAGTGGAAAGAACAATACGATTCCATCCTCCCTCAGACCAATCGAAAGACTCTTCTGAGGCAAAAGTTTCTTGGAGATGGCTTATGATTCGAACAAAAGCACGAAATCGAAAAGTCTTAATAAGTAAGACAATATTCCTCGGTTGGCAGAATGATAGAATGAAGAGGAACTTAATCAATGTCTTTCTGGGACACCCTCGGGTAGAACTTTTTCTGGCATTTTCGACCTCACTAAACCAATCGGGGGACACACCGGCTTTCCTGATTCCAGAGAAAAAGAATGAAAGGGGGGGAAGATGAAAGGGGGCGTTGACCAGTATCCCTGGGCAACGAATCGCGGTGTTCGCTCAACCCGTTAGGCACCAAATCTGTGAGTCATCCTCTAGGAAATCATCCCAGATGAAGGCATAGGTTGTCATGGAAACAAGAACAGATGACCGAAATGAGATCTTCCCCTTCAGCACAGAATTCTTGTTTTCCTTCTACGGATGCGTCCACTTACGAACTTTTGCACACAAAAGAAACAAAAATGTCCGCAGCCGGTCAACTCTGTGACACACACATAACAGAATGAACCCGGGTTGAGTGACAAGAATGCGCATTAATAATGTCACTCACTCTCTATTCACGGAATTATTTCGCATCCCGAAGATTTATTCACTTTATTCAACCGGTGGAAAGAATAAATTCATTCTGAGTCACTGAATTGGAAAATAATAAGTACCTACAGCTATTAGCAAAACGCAAACAATAAACAAACTACTTAACGTGGATTCCCTTGCAAATAAACTGTAGTTTAATAATAGGACTAATATATCAAAAGACTGGACGAACTACAAAAGAAATTCGTAAATTTTTTTTCTAAATAAGTAAATATTTAACATTCTATAAAATTCATTTATTCAAATAATAATAATAATAATTTATTTTTATTATTATATTTAATAAAAGTTTAATGAAATGAACCACTACACAAATAATATCACGAAGGACTGGAGGGACTACAAAAGAAATTTAAAATTTGTTTTTACTAAATAAGTAAATATTTAACATTCTATGAAATTCATTTATCAAAAGATAATTAATTCCATGTAAAAAAAATAATCCCTGCTTGCCTATCATTTATCATTGTTTTGTCCCTTATAAGTCGATTAATTTTAATTAAAAATCGAAATTTTATTTTCCTTTCAAAATATATACTTAAATATATACTTAAATATAACCTAAAAGACCTAACCTAACCTAATAACCTAACCTATAACCTAAAAGGTTATACAAAATATAACCTTATGTAAGAACGTTTTGTTAACAGCAAGGGATATCTGGATTTGAAAAATATTCAACTGTGCTTGAAAAAATAGTTAAACTTAGAAAATTTTTTTGCCTTATTTTCATTGTATTTATTCATTTTTTTAAAAAATAACTTATGATATGAAGTCAAACACGAGCTTATTAAATGAAGATTACGAGAGAGTTGAATTTTTTCAACAATGGATAAATAGGTATTTAAAGCAAAAAGAGTTTTAAAAAAATATGTGAGAAAGGCACGTAAACTTTCGAACAAATTAGAATTAAAATTAAAAGATGATTTAAAAAAAAAAAAAAACTCGAGGTTACGTTATAACTGAAAATGGCCTTTTCAGCATATCGAATTTCATCTTTGTAATTGCATTTCTACGAACTACAGAACGGATATTTTTCACATGTAATTTTTTTTAACTTCAAAATTAATTAATAATATTTCTCGAACTGACTATACAATGTTAATTTTTTTAATTAAATTTCTTCATGTTTCTTTACTAAATTTCAGGAAACACTTCAGTTTGCTTTACTAGATTTATTTATTTAAGCACTTACTATTTAGGAAGGTTGCTTGAATAGATTTTTTTAAAAAGGAAAAAATTATGTCTGAAGTCTTGGCGGATTCTTAAACAAAACAAAAGGGAAGATCTCTATTATTCAGGAACTAATCAGGCAAACAAACATTCAAAATCAGGTAAAGTTTTACCTATTTACATTAACTACCGGAAATTTTCACTTACAAAACTTTTTTTCTTTTAGGTTATACTTCATGCCATTTATAGTTTTTATTTTATTTTTAATGTTTTTTAATATTCATATGCTTTAGACCATTTATAGTTCCTTTAATAAAATGATATGATAAAACTTAAAAGAAATTGATCGTCCATGAATATTTTCAGCAGAATCATAAATTTAACTCAATAAACAACATGAAAATTATCCTTACGTAAGTCTTTTTATAATATAAAAAGAATGGATGATTTTGCATTTTGAACGAATGTGGCAAAATTAGCCATTTTACCCAACTAGTGCTAAAGAAAAATTAGTATAAAGAAATAAAAATGAGGTAAAATCAAAAAGTAAAAATACTAATTAAATCTATTCACACCGTTCCACAGGATATTCTTGTAAAAAATGCAGAACTATGTTGGATTTTGGTAACTTCTTTTTTTTTTATTTGAGGGAAATTATTTTCCTTTTAAGGGGTAACAACATAGAAGGAGCTTGTAAATAATGAGAACTTTTTTTCTTTTTTAACGAATTCAGCAATGATAGCGATGAACCTTAACTAAATGACTTCTTTTTTTTCTTTTTATCTTACCGCTCATATTTTAATCTTCAGTTTATCATGTTACAAATACGAAAATTTTAAAGACTAGCGCACATATAATACAATATTCAAAACTTATTTTTTGAACTATCCATGTCCTGTTGCACTCATATGGTGAAAAAAAAACCCCCCTAATTTGATTCCGCTTTGATTTTTTTTAAGTTACACGAATGTTGGTTTCGTTACAAGTAGGAATTTTAACTTTTTTCTTCACAAAACAATAGTGTTTTGAAATAAAAAACTCAAAACAAAGAAGACACAAAACAAGTTACATTTTTACTGATTATTCTAAACCAGTCAAAACAATTTTAAAAATAAGGCCTACGTGCAACGAAAACTATATGTAATGTGCACATTGTGTGTGTGTGAGAGAGAGAGAGAAAGAGAGAGAGAAAGCTTGTAATAGATGCTTCTTCGCCATCAATTTTAGCTGGCCTAAGTTCTAGTAAGTAGCCCTTTTTCTTATACCCTCAGGTGACGTCTCATATGTTTCTAGAGTAGCAACTGAAATTCTACTGTAATCTTTATTTTGAGCATATTCTGTAGCTGCTGGTCCATTAAAATTACTGCTCATTAAAATTATTGCAATTAAGTAAGTTGCAATTTCAACTGTTTATTTTGAAAGTACCATTAACTCCTTTTCTTACATAATTTAAATAAATTCTTTTAATAAAATAGTTAAAATGATAGTATTTTACTAAAATGTTTTCATGGGAGTGAGCAAATCTATTAATCAACTGAGTGTTCACTTCTTCATACATGTCACAGCTACTCCCGACAAATTACGTTGTAACTTTTATGTTTTTAGGAAAGTCAATTTAATATTTTGGTACAATAATCTTAAGAAAAAAACTGTTATTTTTTCTTCTAATTTTCGAACATTTTACTGTGTTGTTTCTCCTTAACTGAAAGAGCAAAACTACTTCTCCGCTAAGTACAATTTCCAAAGAAGTTTTCATGCTATTTAACACTTTTTTTTTCTCTAGATAATTCAGTTTAAAGGTTACTTAAAGTATCGTGACGCAAGCAGATGATGGAAACCTATATTTTCATTATCAAATTTTAATTGTTGTGGCTTGGAAATATTTTAATTTAGTTTTGTTAAAAAAAGAAGAAAAATAATAATCTAATTTAACATTGAATTGTCTTTTTAATGAAAAAAAAAAAAGAACGGAGTGTAAAAAGCAGGAAATGGAAATTACAAAAGAAAATAAATAAAAATCATGTTAGTTATGACTTAAAATAAAAGAAATGTAACAGAAATATTAATTTTTTTCCTAACATCTTAAGCTAAGAGAGAGAGAGAGAGAGAGAGGATAGTTTTTGGAGCAAACGTGTCGACAAGCGATAAATTTTTGCAATCGTTTAAAATTTAAATTTTTTTTCTTCGGAAAATAAGGGACATCAAAAGTACTAAATTTTGGTAGAATTAGTTCAAAGATTATGCCAAATTTAAAAAACTGAGATATTTCTAGTTTAAAATATGAAGTTAGAATTTCCCCGAACTTTAATATTAGGAGACAACAGTCCTCAAAGAGAATCGTTTGCAACGCAGCAAATGTTTTATAATATATTTTTCTTATTTTCTGGTTGAAGTATTTCGCTTACACGCTTGTTTCGTGGCAATTTATGATTTCTCTACAAAATATTATCGAATAATTCGCGCACAAAGGACTTAAAAATAATCTTAATGTAATCCCATCTTGTTTACATAACTAGAGCAGTAAAGAATACAATCGTCTGAATGTGTTCGCCTCTAGCTCACGTTCTCCTACCCGACGTCATCTTTGCAGATGCCTAACGGGGTTTCATTCATCAAAACCATCCGCTATAGCGCAGATGGTTGATTTAAAAGAAGAAGAAAAAAAAAGTCTCTCCACCCGCTATTACTCGAATTTAGAGAAGGGTGATGAAAAAGTTGTAGGAGTAGTGGTCATTCACCTTTTAACTGTTTGAATTATTATGCAACACGGAGACTTTTCAGAACGAATTTTAACTTTCACTCCGTTTAAGGGCCTGCTGATGTTAAAGTACAATTAAAACATTGTATTCTATATAAAATTGATATGCATAGATATAAAAAAAAATTGCATTCGTTTTTCTATAAGAACTGAGTTTAAATGTAAGAAAATTCTGTATATATATATATATATATATATATATATATATATATATATATATATGTTAGAATACAAGAAAAGTTTTCATTCATATTTTATGTAAGATATGCGTTAAGATATAATAAAGACTCTGCATATTCTCTTTTCTTCATTTTTTTTTTATGAGACATATGTTTGAATATGAAAATCTACATTCAATTTTTCTTTTCTACGAAATACATTAAATATAAATTTTCTGCTTTCATAATTTCTATAATAAATTAGAATGAGAGGAAAGTATGCCTTCATATTTTCTGCAAGAAGAGCATGTAGAAATTTTTATTTATTTCAATCTTCGTTTTTAATTATTATTATCTGAAAAAATATGTATGAATATGCAAACCTGCATTCTTATTCTTGATATAAAATGTATTAAAAAATAGAAAATCTCTGCAATAATATTTTCTGTAAAAAATTTAAATAGGAAATCGCTGTCTTTCTTCATATTTTTATTTTTCGAATGAAAATTTGCATTTTACATATAAAATATGTTCAAAATAGGAAACCTCCATATTTGTATTTATGTAAAACCAATATGTTGAAAACTCTGTCTTCATGTTCTTAGCATAAGAAAACTGTACATTATTTTTTCGTCATAATATGTTAGAATATGGATTTCCATATTTTCGATATAAAATGCGTTAAAATAAAAATCTCTACCTTTCATAAATACAATAGAATATATTTTAGTTGAAGAGTAATATACTAAAAATACCCTTCAATTGTTAAATCTAAAATAATTGTTTGCTCTGATAACTTTATTTTAAAAAAATTTTAAAAGTAGGAAACAAATTTGAAGATCCTCATTAATTGAATAACTTTCACAAAGTAGACCAGAAAAGATTTTTTTTTTATCCCTTTAAGTTCACTATTTTTAAATAAAATAAGGTATATCAAGGCATTTCTTATTTTTTATTTTTTTGTTCACAAATTGTTGCAAAGCATAATTGTAGTAAAAAGCTTGAAACTTTGTCGTGATTGCAGAATTTTTTATACTTTATTATCTGTTATTAATTTTTCAAGACTAATTAGATGACATGTCGTAAATAAAATAAATAAATAAATAAAAATTACAGAAATAAAAGAGATAAATTGAAGTTTGTCTCCGAGTATTTTAATAAAATATGTACACATAACGAAAAGAAAAGCTACAATAATTTCAAAAAACATGTAAATCTGTTTTAAATCTTCTTTTTTATAATTAGAAGTAAACGTGTAGTAAACAACAATAATTTTATTTAATTGTTAAAATTTGTGATCTACTCTAAATTTGAAAGAATACTCTAAATTTGAAAAACGTTAGAGATAAATTGTCGTTCATAGAGGAGACAGCTCCTCTCGTCAACTTTTTCTGCCATACACTAGTGAATCTTTTGCATCAACAGTAAGGAGTGTATTGAAAGTTATTATAGCGCCATCTATTGCAAGAAGTCAGAATCGTGCAAAGAATTATTTTCTTTACCATGGAGCAGGAATTCTCTAAATAAGTATATCGCAGAACCCCAGGGTTCCATAGAGATTTTCCAAGGGTTCTGTAAAAAATCTTAAATCCCCAGTTAAAGAGTGAGATTGCATTAAAATAATTCCTTACATTTGGTAACAATTTATTTATTTTGGAAAATCGTTAAACTAAAATTGGAATTTATCGCTTTCTAAATATTTGTAATCAATAAAAACTTTTGTCATTAAATTAATGTTATATTCAGCTTAATTGAAACGAAGCATCATAGCACAATATAAAAACATTTATTTTTAGGTATATTTATTTTACTTATATAAATGAGGAAACTAATGTATAATAATGAATAATTGAAGGAAATTAATATATGATAATTATAAATTGCATATTTTTCAGTTAGAGTTTGGTGTTAGAAATATATTAATCTGCTTATTAATTTTATTTTCGAATATTAAAAAAGAGTTTTATTGACACAACAATTTAAAAGCAATTCACTCATTATTTTATTATTATTTTTTTCTCTTATACATCATAAAATTTAAATGCCCGCATTCATTACGTTCATTTCGTAACACAACCCGCAGTTTAATAAATCTTAATAACACTTCAATAGAAAGTATGCTAACACAAATTAATTATTCCAGTGCAACGAGATAAAACAATCGGAGGTGGCAACACAAATTAATAAATAAAAAAAAGAAGTACTTTCGGTACATAATTCGACCCCGTGGAGCTATATACACGTCCAAAGAGCTATTAAAAGGAGATGGTACAGCCAATTAATTATTTCGCTCTTTCCGAAAAAGCATTTCTTCCTTTTGTTTTTCTTTTATCTGAGACATAAATTTGCAGAAGACGGAAGTTATTTTGGGGTACAAAAAGGTTTCACGCAAAAATTAATCCAGCTTAATGAAAGAATTACGTTGCCACAATTAATATTACAAACTCATTATTATTTTTACTACATTAACGGGTATACGTCGTAAACATTTTTTTCTTCTGACTGTTATATTACGAGGCATGCTCGTCATGTTTCCAATGTTTCACTGCCCCCCCAAAAAAGAACAATTTTCTTCTTCTTCTTTTTTTTTTTTAATCTTAGAAAGATAATTTTAATTATATTTCTGAGTTGTAAAAAATTGAATTTTTTAAAATTTAACACATGTTTTTTTTTTTTTTTTTTTTTTTTAAATTTATAAGAATTGCTGGTTGTTTTTCGGAGACATTTGAGAGTTTTCTAAAAAAATGACTCCACCTTATAATGATTATTAAAGTCTACACATTGGAATACACGGAAGAAAAAAATTTTAATCAACAGCGAATTCAATTTTAAATAATGTATAAAAGGAATTGGAAAACAATAGATTACCAAATCCTGGAGGGAAAAAAAAACTTTAAAATAAACAACAACAAAGGACATTCTTTTCAGTTTTCGACACTTTTAAGGCTGTTTTTCGATGTCTATATCGTAAATGAAATGGTACTTTTTTGCGAATAATATGCTATTTTTATAATTTCGGTGAGTTTACAACTGTTACTTATGCTTGTTAGGTCAAGTTTAACCTATATAAAACCAGCGCAGTCTACGCTTATTTGGAAAATGGCGCAAAACGTCAATATGGAGAAAAGGCACAGTTTTGTGAAAATGAGAAGCGTCTAATTTTTTAATATTTAGAAACTTACTCTGATGCTGTATTACCTGGGAGCATAAAAATTTGTAAAAACTGAGAGTAAGGGTGTGATTTTGATTATTTTCATCTAGGTGGAAAATGCCGCCAAATTGGCGATATTGAAAAAGGTGAAATAACTTTAAAAAGTATTTAAGTTATTTGTCTGTTCTAAAGCTCTGATAGTTCTTCACGGCAAGATTATATATCGAGTTTAAAGTCATCTCATTGCTTCAAGTGTAAGGCACTTAAGCTATGGCCTTCTTTTTTCTTCTTCTTTTCCCTTGAAGACAGAGTTTCGAAAAACAGCGTTAAAGTTTTCAAACAGCTGCATATTTTATCTCATATGTTTGTCAGGACTACAAATGTCAAACGATTGATTGTTTTAAAAGCTTTGTACAGACTAGCAATTTTACAGGCACGTCTTTTAGGCAGGCTGAAAGGAAAAAAACAATATTCACTTTTATTTTTATCAGACCTAAAACATAAACATAGCATATCACTTACCCCCCTCCCCCAGCTTTTTCGAAAGTGAAACCCCCTATATTTTGTGTGCTAATCCTAACAAAATTGAAATTGTATATCTGATATCTTTAAAGACGTATCTTTGCAATGTTTGATTTAGTTTCAATAATTAAGACATAAAATTTTAAAATTGTCCAAGTTTCCAAAGGATCCCAAAATAAACGAAAAAAAAATTCTTTTATCACAACTGAATTATTCTTAAAAGATCATCTCTCACTCTTAAAGTATTATTGCTTAGATAACAGTTACGTAATATTGCATAATTAGTATAGTATAGCTAGTAATTTATAGAAAATTCGGAGCAACAGGGAACTATGTAATTTAACATTGAAAAAGAACATTCGAAGAGCCTCTGAAGTCATAAAATTTACCCCGGAAAAAAAGTAATTAACACTAAACATGCCAACACTTAATATACACAACCATATATGGCAACGTTACTTTTAAAAAGTAACGAGTAAAAGTACAAGTATTTTTAAAAAAAGTAACGAGTAAAAAGTAAAAAGTTCATATTTTAAAAAGTAACGAGTAAAAAGTGCAAGTAAAAGTACAAGTACTAAGCAAAAAAAGTAACGATTTAAAAGTACATTTCTAGGAAATCGAAAATTCAAAGTAACCTAAAATTTTATTGAATAATATTCTTATGCTCTTTAAAGTTTTAGCCAAATTGTTGTCATTTATTTAATTATTTTTAATTTTGAAAGTTATGGATTTAAATTTATTTTTAAATTTGAAAGAATATTATACTATAATTTTATAATATAATAGTATAATATAATTTTCAAATCAAATATAGTTTTAATTTCAAACTTTTTATGGTTTTGCAATAAAAAGAAATTTTATCTATTGATTTTAATTTTTAGTTTATTATTTTTATTTATAAATTACCATTGATTTAAGATTGTTTTACTCTTTAGAGACGCGTTTTAAAAGCACAAACATAAACAAAGCAAACTCAGGGTTTCAGATAACTTTGTGATCTTTGAGCTAGTAAAAAATAATTGAATGTGCAGTATAAGTTGAAACAGAAAGTATTTAAACACGAAGTTAGATGTGAATGCATGTATATTGCACATTAATTTTATAAATTAAAAAAAAACATAAGCATTTTTTTTCAATTTAATATTTTTTTTTAGAAGGCTTACCGAGTTTTAGAAAAAAAGTAACGATTTCGTTCGATATTTCCGTTACAAATACTTGTACTTTTTCCCTAAAAAAGTAACGAAAGTACAAGTAAAAGTACTAAATTTAAAAAGTAACGAAGTACAAGTAAAAGTACGTACTTTTTACTTGTTCCGGCGGTACAAGTAACGAAAGTAAAAGTACTGCCATATATGTACACAACACCTGTTTCTACCATAACCAGTCAAATGGAAGGACTTTATGTTTCTCGACTTAAATGTATGAAACATGGATGTTAGGAAGGAAATAAACTAAAAAACTTTATTATAACTAAGCAAAATTGTATATTGCCAATTTTCATGTATTACAAACACAAAGAATAAGAATTTTTAACTCATTGCTCAACGCATATGTTTCCATTGTACATTTTCCGCAAACATATTTCTTCTAATTACTATTATTTCTGTAATTTTTATAATTATTCATATAATTATAAGAATATATATATAAGAATTATAATTCCAATAATTACTCGTATAATTAATATTATTTCTTCTAAGAGAAGCTGCCTTGATTGTTTCGACATTTTTCTGGGTAAAAATTAACAGTCAGTTAGAAATGAAGCAAAGCTATCAAAATAAAATATTAGCAACCTACCGAAACATTTAGTTTTCGTCACTTTTTCTGACACAAAAATGACAATCTAAAATTTTGAGTACTTTCGTGACATTTGAAGTAACAGTTATTCTGATTGTATTGATCTAACTACGCAGCAGTCTTTGCAACTAATCGAATGCAATACGTCCTTATAAAGTTATATCCGATAACCTTAAAAAGCAATAAATTGTTCTCCCTGTCAAATGACCGATTGTGGAAGAAATAGGTATACGACAACTATTATTCGAAACAAACAAAATTAAATAATAATAATACAATATTAACCTTATATAATTTTTAGAAAAAGTCATGAAGTCAAATGTGCAAAAACGATAAGCGTATTTTCGATTCTTCAGTTCTTAAACGATCATATTTGGCCGGTTACTGTATGCTTAGAGTTAAGGAATAATTAAAGAGCCTCTGGAATCATGAAATATAACCTTCAAAATAAATGTTAGGAATAATTTAGGAGTTTTCAAAATTTTGAAGTATAATATGGAGGAAGAAAAAAATTAAGTGACAATTGAAGAGCCTCTGAAAACCATTATTTTGAGCATTTTTAGAATATCGTTTCACCCTTTCTTCCCCTAGGCTCTTCAGTTTCAATTCTTATTCAGAGCAACTATGTACAATAAACTTTAGCACATTTTATTTTTATTTTTCAGGAGAATAAATGTTTCTGGTAGTGTTATTCAGCAGCCGAGAGAGAAAATGGAACATTTGATGGGTGGGAACCACAAGAGTGGGTGGAGGGGGAGGGCAATCGTCGTTGAATCGGCAGGAATAAATCATTATATAAATCATTGTTTGAGAGGATCACTGTTTACTTGTCGCCAACGACAGTCAGAGATGGAATGACGTCATGAGTGGCGAGTTTTTGCTGATTGGAAAAACGAAACAAGGAAGCGTGAGAAGTGGTGTAGAAAACCAACCCCTCTTTCAACTGCTCATTCAGTCCAGTGGGTAGCATTTAATAACATTAAATCACACTTTGCTGCCGTTACCAATGTACAAAAATGTATGGAAAAAATATTTCAAGAATTGCGCAAGGAATAAAATCGCGTCAAATTAGAAGGAACAATATCTTTGAATATATTAATTGTCTTTAGCTTACTTCTTTTAAAAAATAAATAAATAAATAAACTGATTGTGTTAAATAGTATACACCTAGACTTACAGATTGGTCAGTTCAGACATTCGATTTACAGAATCGTTTTTTTCTTCTTCTTTTTTTTTTTTCTGTGTCTTTTCTCGTTTTTATTCTCGTCTGCTTCGTTTTTTCTCCTTGCGTAGTGCACTTTTAAACTGTAAATCACCCAACAGAATGATTCAAAGCAAAGTGCAAATACATAATGCATTGTTTGTTTGTAAAATAAATAAAAATTTCTTTAAAAAAAGAAGAAAATAATGAAGAAGAAAAAAAAGGAAAAGTACAGTAAGTAAAATAATTTAATTTAAGCAAAAATTAAAAACGAATTTGTGTGAAACACATTGAATTCACACATTGAACAATTCATTGTGAGCACAATGAATGAGCTAAAATTCAATAAGTTTCGAAATTATAAATCATTACGAATGCCTACAAACATCATCAGCCATTATGAATACACTGCTGGATAACGATCTGAAAATTTGACAGCGAATTTTATTTTGCTATTTTTGTTTACGATTCACAAATACCACTTTTATTTTCGTTAGGCTTAGTCATCTGTCACAAGTAGAACAGTCCAGATGTTGTAAATCCAATGATGGTCAGTTCTTACAACTCATTTGCTATTTTAATTATTTAGGTCTTTTTTTCGAAGGTTATGTCAATAGATGGAATAATGAAGGTTATGTATATTTTTTTTCCTCGCGAATCTGCATGCTGCATAAATGCTGCAATTATCCATGGTCAAGTTTATTTTCAGCCAGAATTCGTTATGCTAATTTTGAAAATGGCGCAGAACGTCAATAGAAAGAAAAGTCACAGGCTCGTGACAATGAACAGCGTTTGTAATTCAAATTTTTTTTTAAACATTTAAAGAGTTATTCCAACGCTGCATTATATAGGCTCATAAAAATCTGCAACTTTCACCAAATGAACCATTAAATAAAAAAAATGAAAACTGAAATTTATTTAAAAAAAAAGGGAAGACGTTGTGATCGCCTTAGTTACCCATTGGTCAAACGCTTTTTCATCCTGGATTGACTCCTAGAAACCCTACACCATTTCAAATCATGGGTTCCAAAACTGTTTCAATGGATGTTTGTCGGATTGGTTTTTGAATCCTGCCTATATGCGTATTTCAAGACGCCACAAAATACTTTACTTTCGTCAGTATTCATATATTTATAATAAAATCACCGTCACGCCAGGCATTATACGTTAATAATAAAAAAGAATATAAAAATACTTTAAATTATTATTATGTAAATGTATTAAAAATGCCTGCTAGTGAAAAGTAAAACAGCAGCGGTCGGCATAGCAACACATGCAATGACGACGCTTGAAAAGTGTGATGATCTAACCCAAAACAAGACCCATTCTGCCAATGGATAATAATTAAGTTATTTGTCCATTCCAACATTCAGCAAATTCTTTACTGTAAGAGCATAGCGAAAATACTTTTATTTTTATTTTCCTTGACGAAACAGCTCCGAAAAACACAGTTAATTTTATTATCTTTCTAAAAAAAAATTCCATGAAGCAACACAAAGAAGAAGAAAGAAAACTTCACAACAGGCTGTAAACAAATCTTCTGAATAGCCAACGAGGATTGAGCTGAGAATTCACTTGTAAATGATTGCATTATAAGTAAATAATAAATGAATAAAGAAAGAGACAGGAATAAGAGGAGGGAGTGGGGGGGGGGGGGGCTTCAGCGCGTGCCGAACCGGAAGCTCACAAGACAGATGGAAGGGGTTGTAAAAAAATGCATTTTTTTACTCGGTGCTCTATTCTATATTTTGTTCTGAACAGGTGAGAAGGGGTGCCTTCACCCCCCAAAACAGGAAATGTTCCCCATATGGCAAGCGGCGGAGCAGTACCGTTCTGCAGGTTAAACTGCAACAGATAAAAACATTTTCCTAATGACTCTCTTTATGAGTCTGTCAACAATATCGATGACGTTGCATAGAGAATCTATATCATTAGTAAGGACGTGTGGTCAAATTATTATAATACAATTAAACTCCCGCTATAATGAACCCGAGATAAAGTGAACAATCGGAAAGTGGTCTAAGCAACGGTTCCCAAATTGTGTTCCGTAGAAGAGTTGGAAGGGTTCCGAGAGTTACGATACTTCTTTAATTTTGGAAACATGTAACTATATTTAGATCCAATTAATAATCCATAATTTACTCAATATTTCAGTGGTCAATTATATAAAAAGTAAAACGCCAATGAAAAAAAACGGAACGAAATTTTGTTTAAAAAGTGTATAATTCTTTTAAAAATGTATTGAATAAATCATGAAAAATGACATTATATTCTTGATCCCGCTTCTTCTAAAAAAAAAAAAAAAAAAAAAAAAAAAAAAAAAAAAAAAACTTAATTTGTTATAAAGAAATATTCATTAACGAAATTTTATATGCACCAAAAACAAATTCATAACTAGACTAAATTTAGTTACAGGACTGCAAATTCAACCTCCCCCCCCCTCTCTTTTTTTTTATTTTCTTAAATAAATGTTAGTTTTCTAAAATCATTAAAAAATTGTATAATTAACTATCAACCCTATTAATTGTAAACTTCTTTAAATTTAATGTGTTCTATTGGTACAAAAAATGTTTTTATTGCTCCTCACTCTATTTTATTGATGTATTTTTCTCTGGCTCTATTGATACAATATTAGAAAATATTCCTTTTTACAGATATAATTGTGTGAGTTGTTGAAAAGATCGTATCTTTTATTTTCCGAATTTTTATAATTTTTTTTCGGTTGTTCTGTAATATTTTCCATGTTTTGTCTACATTTTAATCTATATATATATATATATATATATATATATATATATATATATATATATATATACAGTGAATTCGCGATAACTCGAATCTGATAGGACTGACGATAAACTTCGACATATCGGAAGTTCGACTTACCGTTAGTTTCGGTTTTGAACTTTCAAAATGTTGCCGGATTATTTAATTAATGCTTATTAATTACAAATCTTCTAAATGCTTACAATATTTAAGATCATTTTTCTGACAAGCCATTTACGGGAAGACTGTTTGAAGCACTTTATGATACCCTGGTCCATCGGCTGCAACTTTGCTGTTGTGTTTTGGCGGGAGAAACTGCAAGTTTACTGCTTTCAAATTAGGTAGATCACTATGCGCTGTGCATTTATCCATAAAGAGTATCACTTTTCTCTTTTTAGCGAAGAATTTCAGATCCAATTTTCTTACATAGTCTTCAAATAAAACTGATGTCATCCAAAACTTTTTGTAAGACTTGTAATCCAAAGGATTCGTTTTTACATTCTTGAAACATAGGGGATTTCGGTATTTTCCGATAACAAGTAAGGGCAATTTCTCTGTCCCAGACGCATTTCCTCCAACTAGGGCAGTCAAACGTTCCTTGCTCATTTTACCCCCTGAGCAGTTTTCATCCTTAAACATCAAAGTCTTATTTGGAAGACATTTAAAAAATAAACCCATTTCATCAATATTGAAAACATCATTTTAACTGCATCCTTGAAGTAAATTTGGTAACGTTTCACTTAACCACTGTTCACATACTTCAAGAGGGACAGCTTTAGCTTCTCCATGAAGAGTGCGAAAGACATTGTGTGTGTGTTGCAAAGGAAGGGGCAAGATATCAGCTCCTAGGTTTTTTTTTCTTGCTTAAAAAGATCCAAAAAAATCGAGTTAAAGGGAGTGAAATTCGAATAATCGAGAATAATTAACATGAAATTGAAGATAATAGGGTCGGGACCTCATAAAAAAATCGAGTTATAGTAATATTCGAGTTATCGTACTTCGAGTCATAGCGAATTGACTGTATATATATATATATATATATATATATATATATATATATATATATATATATATATATATATATATATATATATATATATATATATATATATATATATATATATATATATATATATATATATATATATAAATTCCATTCTTAATGGCCTCTAAATTTTAACAATAAATAATAAAAAAAAAGCAAGAAGAGAACGTCTGCTGGAAGAAAATACGAATATTTCGGGATAGTTATTAATTTTTTTTGTTCCATCATGAGCGTTGGAAAAGACTGTTTTTTTTTCTTTCTCTTCCTTGTGAGGCAAGAGACAGTCCTGAAGCAGGCAGGCATTACATTATGCAAATATGCATAAAAAAGGAATCAATTTTACGAGTAAAAATAAAATAGATGAAATAAAACCTGCCCAAGGATAAGACAGAGAGAGAGAAAAATTGAAAACGCTATTTCGAGTTCATTTAAATATTGATTCAATGCTACAACTGGAAAGATAGATATTTTTACTTCTGTTTTTTTATTTCATATATTTTCGTCTCGAAATAAAACGATGGAATCATTTTTTCCCCTTTTTTTTCCCGTTCACCCCTCTCTTCCAGCTCCCTACCATTCCGTATTTTTTAGCGTATTTTATTTTTTTATCCATTTTTATTGATCAAGACTTAGGTATGCCATACTTGGCAGATTATTGTCCTTTTCATAACAATCTTTTTCAGAATAAAATGATATATAATTTCTGGAAACCTTTTTAAGATATTTTGCGATAATCGACAGATCATAATTTATTATAAGATTATATAGTATCATATCGAATGTACCACCGATGCTTCTTTTTATTATATCATTGTTTAATTATATACTGCAAATACTTCAAATTATATTACTTTAAGTTTTTTTATTCATACGTTCATTTTTGAGATTTTTTTTTTTTATAACTAGAAACCTTTCCTTTCGAATTTTTAAATTACTATCACTTATTAGTTTTCACCGCTTTTGAAAAAATTTGAATAAAATGTTTAAAAAAATTGTTAAAGAATTTCATTTTTGAAACTTCTCACTTGGATAATGAATTGAAAATCCCGGTTCTATGGAATTTGATGGGGAAGAGCAAATTTTAAAAAAAATTATAGCATATTAAAAAAATTGTTAAAGCTCTTTGGAAATTATATTAAAAATTATTAAATATTGTGTCAGCTCTTGAGTTGTTTGCAAACACAAATTAAGTATAAATGGTATTTACAAACAACCATCACAGATTTGTTTGTACGCGCAATTTATGCCATATTTTTTGAAATTAAACCAAAAGAATTCTATAAATACATTATACTAATTCCATTGTACTATGAAACTTCTGGAAGTGATCTAAATTTTCACGAAAGACCCATTAATTAAGTTCAAGGGCCGATTCTTACTTTTCCCCCTTCACAGAAGAAAGTTTTTACAAAAGATTTTTAACGTTTTCAAATTGAAATTTCTTAACTTCGTTAATTTCCAGTGGAAATAAAACGCTCTACTTTTGAAAATTATTTTAAAATATAGAAAACAAAATTATTTCAATAACATTAATTTATGAATTTCAGAGCAATTCATTATAAAAAACACATTAAGTCCTATAATGAATGCAATATTAAATAGGTAATTATGAATATGATTGCAATAATTATGTAAACAAAGACTACAATAAATGTCAAAATAGGCTTACTAAAAAGGATAATTTTAAATTATTTCATTTAATTAAAATATTTTGCAAAAGGCTTATAAAGTTTGAAGGAGAAGATATAAATTAAATTTTGCGCGAATAAAACTGTATTTTTTCGTGCATGAACTGTTGATTTAAAAAGAAAAATGTAATGAATTTGCGATAAAAAGTTTTAATACTGATTATTTTTTAATAAAATTTTTGTGAGCATTTAAGAGGAGCGTTTTTTTAAAAAAAAAAGATAGTAAAAGATTCGATTCCTTTTTCTCAAAATATTGCAGGTGTGTGGATTAACTCTAGAATTAAATGCCGCTAAAAAGTAGTATGATCACTGAAAGAGACACAAAAGAGCAATTTTTATATATTTACGATATTTATATATTTATAAATTTATAATATTTATATATTGATAATATTTATACATTTATAAAATTTATATATTTATAACATTTATATATTTATAACATTTATATATTTATAATATTTATATATTTATAAAAGTCCAAATCTATGTATTTTATTTTATTTTTTTAAAAAAAAATAGCAGTCGTTGAGCAGCCGTCCCAATTTGTGGGTTTACAACTACTAATGTTCAACTCCGTCCCAATCCAGAAGACAAGGGAACTCCTGGATCAAGTATTAAGAGAAATTTGCTTTCGTGGAGGACTTTATAATGGAACTAACTTGAATTTTCGTTACGAGGTGAGGAAAACTACGAAAACTTCCCACGGTTAGATAGACGGCAAGGGGGCACTAAACCATGATCCGTCTACCACTAAGAATACTTTATGTTTTTTAACTATACTTATTTTGTTTCATAACCTTCGTTGAACAGCCGATACAATTTTTTGGGTTTACGGCTACTAATGTTAAACGTTATGGAGAGGAAGACCACGAGATCATTTCACTGTCATCTTGACGGCAAGGGGACTCTAACCCATGATCCGTCTACCTCTGAGGATATTTCAAGTCAGCACTGTGCGAGTGCGGAATTCGTATCAACCAACCATTGGTGGGATTCGAACCCGGTTCACCTCGTTGGAAGGCTAAAGCTCTATCCCCTGAGCTATCGCGGCTCAAAAATTTGAAACTGAACCCTTTTCGATGGATGCTTCAGGCCATTACTTCCTTCCCTTTTTTTTTTCTCTGCACGTCTTCTAAATAATATCATGTAAAAGTTTTTATAATTTTTGGAAAAAATTTCAAAATTTGGAAACAAAAATTTTTTTAGATAATTTTGTTTTAATAAGAAAAAAAATTACTTTCATGGACTGAAACTATCACACTTATTACAATACATTTACTAAAAATACAAAACTGAGAGGTAAATTTAATGATGGCTTTTATGTCATGCTCTAAAATAATTCATAATAAAATTCATGATAAAATTCACAAAATATGCCTCATTTACTATCAGACAGCATTGTAATAAAACCATATTTTATTACTAATTTATTACTAATTTAACCGAAATTCACGGTTAAAATTACCGTGATTTTTGGTCCTCTCATAGTGCCATAAACATGGTAAATTTTGACCATACTTCTTTTTATCAATGTAACAATAAAAAACTGAAAATGATATATTTTTTATCTGAAAAATATATTTTACAGACATGCGATGTAGATTACTCATTTTATTTTAGTGTTAAATATAAATAATGTAAAACTTGGGCACAAACATTGAGAAGAAAAAAGAGAGAGAGAGAGAGAGAGAAAACAAAACAAAAATAAATAAATAAATAAACCTTCATAGCTCAGTAAAGGATGTTATTGTTTAGAATCTCATTAAATTAAAATTGGAATTATGTCTAATAGTTTCTAGGAGTATCTATGAAACAGGGTTAAAAAATAGGTTTACTAAAAAAACCGATGCAGTTTGAAGAAGCTCTGAATAGGTCACAGCAATTCTTCAATAAATCTTAGTTTCAGAAACTTATATTAAGACATCGAATACTAAAAAGCGCGATTAAATAAAAATAAAATTGGATTCGGGAAAATTCGGGATGATGTCTTCCCTCCACTCCTTTACAGCCCACTTCTGAAGTTTAGTTTAGACATTTGATTTTTCAATGTTTTTCATCTTTTTTGATCTTAACAAACTTTTGATGATCAAACTTTTGATTTATTTTGAAAACAGCATTTTTTTAAAATACAAAATAGCTGGTAAATAAAAATGCTTCTTTATTAGATCGAGAAAAAAAATAGCCCTCCATAGCTTTAAAGTAATAATTTAATAGATTACAGAACACAAAATAAGTTCGCTGATAACTTAAAAATTATTCGAAAGATATCGATTTTTTTTTCTCAGGGATTAAAACAATAAAATTACGGTTGCTAAAGTTGGATAAGTAATCTAAAAAGTTAAAACTATTTATTTGTATGTTTTAAAAAGTTTTCAAATTATCTTTTTATGTAAGCAAATAGAAACGATTGGAATACGACAGAAAACTTATTTTAAAGTAAACTACGGATATTTATTTATTTATTTTTTAAAAAAAGAACGTTTTGAAAACAACTAGTAGTGGGAGAATTTATCTGAAAAATCCCTAGAGATTCCAGAATAACTCTTCCATTCTGATAGTAATTTCTTTACGTATTCCGTAACATATTGTCTAGAACAGCAGCAGATATCTCATCAAAATATTTGTGAAGGTTATGTAAAAATCAAAGTATGTGTTAAATCCCCCCCCCCCCGCTCCTCGATCATTTACGTCCTTCTGACGGCTGAGTTCGATAGCGAGGGAAAAAGCCTCTTAATTTTAAAATATTTAAAATTTAAAAAAGAAAGAAAGAAGAAGACGAGGAACTGTGTACATTGTTATCGGTATTTTTTCTTAAAAAAATTGTGTTTATCTCTTATTTATATCACGCTTTACTGTATCGCGGAATCAGTTGCATCACTGCTTTTTTGTCGCTAAAAAATAAATAAATAAATAAGAATTCTAGAAAAATTTTCTATTTCCAAGAATTTCGAAAACTAATTTTCACTAATAAGCAGAGATTACTATTTTAAGGTACAATCAACTAGCCAATTAAGAAAAAAAAATTTTTTTTTTTTCGTTTTTATTGCATGAAAGTGGTGAAATTCAATCAATAAATCAAAAGTTAGTAAAGTATCCGCTTTTTTTTTCACTTTGCGAACTGTTATCCTTTTTGTTGATTTACATTAATGATCTTTTTTTTTACCGTGGATTCAAACACATTGAATTTTGTTTTTTCTTCCTGCCCACCCCTTTCGACAGGCGCATTATAATACGGAGCCTTTGTTAATCTTTCGAACTCCAAAATTTGCAGTCTGCGGTAACAGTTAAACAGCAGTTCGCAAAAAGGGTTCTGCAGAACCCTAGGTTTTCGTCGATTAATAATTTATTTAATATTTGTTTATAGGAATTTATTTAAGCAAAATACCAATGAAAAAGAAGATAACAAAACTTAAATTTCTTTAGTCACAATATATTACTATGCATAATAATCTAATGATGGTGGGGCAGTTTTCCACTGTTGCCAATACTTTTTTATTGTCTAGAGTCTAGAGTATCACATGGTACGATTCGGTTTTCTAACATTCATTTTCATATTGGTTTGCTTGTCATCAGCGTAAAATTGGTATAAGTTATTGTTTTCCCATAAATATTTTTGTATCCCTCATTTAAAGATTAAAATGACATGTACTATTGCTATCACGTTTCTGATTTTGTTTAATTTCAAAATCAAGAGTTTAGGAAGATTGTTTTTATTACTATTGTCATAATATTGTAATTCTAAGTTACATTTTGAGATAAAGCTATTCAAACCGGTGTCTGATCTTATGAACCATTATACAATTATTATTTTTTGGTGGAAATTACATTAATAATACCATTATGAATGACGGTAAAAGAGATTCGATAAATGATTTAGAACTTAACTTTCAGCTTCATGGCACACAAAGTGATGAATGCAAAAATTGTATTTAAAATACATCCGTCCGTTTGGTAAGCAAATATATTAAATCACAGTTGTCAACTCACCAAATTTGTTATAACACTATACTTTTAATTTTAAATGCTATTTCGAAAAATGAGCCGACCGGCCTGTGTAGGGGCTGGCATGAGAAAGGTTCTGGGTACGAATCCCGGGCAAGGCATGAATGTTCTTTCATTCCATGTACTATCTGTCCTTATTGTGGGAGCAACGTTGGCTCACCTAATAAGGTGCCACTGAAAAAGTGGTCAACAAATCTGTCCTTCAGATGCCTGTATGACCTAGGTTATTCTCCAGGTGGGCATTGGAGAAAAAAAAATTCGAAAAAGGAATCACTTATAGATCTTATCGTAAGGAAAATATTTGAACGTGGGAAATGGGGGCACAAGTGTTCTTTTTAGTACATATATTTTTAGTTGAATAATTTCAACTGTTTTATGACAAGAAGGTTCAATTATTGAGAGGCAATCATCGGGGTTGGTGAGCGACAGTGAACAGGGGGATCAGCAGCCCCCTTGTATTGAATAAATTATAAGAGGATATGAATTTTTTTGAAGGAAAAAAAAAGTCAATAAGTATTTCTGATGAAGTATTCAATTCAAAATAAAATTGCTATATTCAAACGTAATAAATTATGTTTTTGTGATAATTATTCTTAATGTTTACAAAAATTATTTTTTGAAAGACATAATTTATTTAATTCCTTTTTAACTTGCACATACACCAAGGAAATTTAAAATGCTAAATTATCTCATTATTCACATTAAATATTTGCGATATAATTGGTAGTTTCTTTCTTTTTTTCCCTGCTACTAATGAGCGTTTTAATATAATACCGGAGTTCAGCAAAAAGAAGCTCGATCATTTAGGATTGCACAGCTGAAAAATAGAGAATCGCTGATTTAATCATCACTTTGAATCTTAAAAATTTGCATTCCGTTTGCACTTCGAATCAGAATATGTTAACGATGTCAGTGTGTTCTTGATTATTCCATAAAACAGCTTACAACACTCGAAATGATTCATTTTACAGTTCTATTTACAAAAATATTAAATATATTAGCTTCATCAATAAAACTCGAAACAATTTAAATATATAAAATGGCGTAAATATAAATATATTAGCGCTCAAAAATAAATAAATATAAACTCAAAGCCATTTTACTTCTTCTCTGCAAAAAAGAACGAACAATCTCAGAAAAAAGCAAAACAAACTGTTACCATAGAAACTTAATTTAACGAACTAGATAAAAGTTAAAAATTAAGCAGGCGATAACTCCCAACAATTTGGTTTTTAATAAGTTAATTATATGATTATGATCCGTAATACAAATTTTTTAGCACTAGCATTTGTTTTATAACGATGTTTAATGTGAAAATGTCTGTACCAGAGTATCTATAGTTTCTATATCTAGTTAACGAGAATAGGAAAAAGAAACTCGCAAACGATGGAACACGTGCCTTGTGTGTCTTGAGTCGCGGTTTGATTTTTAGAATTAGTTCCTGGACTATTCACGAGAAAATACTATAGAAGACGACATTTCAAATAACATGGAAAAATAACTTCAAATTATAGCCCAATCTAAATTGAAATAAAGTTTTTAGATGAATATTTTCCTAGTCGTTTTCAATCCAAACTTCAGTAGCAAAAAAATATGCAACATGATCTTCATTCGTTGATCTGATCCTACAATACGATATCATCCTGCTTTTAGATGTAGAGGAAAAAAATAGAAACCTGTTACGATTTGTAGCTCCAAAATCTTGTTATTTACTTCTATTAGATATCATATCTCCAAAGACTTCATTAAAAATTTTCTTTAGCTTTTTTTCTGAAGAAAAAAAAGGGGGGATGGAATAGGTTTTATAACGAAGGGGTAGTCTGTTTTTATTCTGGAAAAACCTAATAGCTTGATATTCTAATCTCCGTCACTGCTTCATCCTTCGAACACAAATCCCGCTGCTTTTTTTTTATTATGTTCGAAATTTTTTTTTTTTTTAAATTTCATTCGAAATTGCCATTTTTACAAATAAAAAGAACATATAGGTTTCCATTCTAATTGGACTACTTTTCCTGCAATCTCGTATAGGTTCGTATTATTTGGTGAAAAATATAACGATAAGTTGAGACAAGCTTATTTCATTCCACGAAACGAAGAACGTATAATATATAATAATAATAATAATAAAAAATAAAATTGCATTCGATGTTTCTCTTCATTTCTATTCCTGATTATATTTGTACAACAAAAAATGCGAAGCAGATTTCGACTTTATCGGCATAAAGTTGAATTTTGACGAAGTCTTCGCTTTTTATTTATTTATCTATTCTTGGAGGGTTTCGAACAACAAATTGCGTTTTGCTCCCCTCCCTTTCTTACATTCCCTGTCCCACGTATGTACACAGAAAAGCGCATAAAAAAAGCACGAATGCAAAATGGGAAATCATTTTGAAATAAATAAATGCTAAAAAAATAGATGGAATAAGAATATTAAAAAATGCGACGCTGTCTTGCGCTACTTTGTCATCAATTTCGAATTTGTATTTTGTTATGCAATTCTCTTTATTATTTTTTTTTATATTCTTTTCTCGTGGAAGGAGTCCCTGCTACAGGAACGATTGTTTTTTAGGCCCCTCATTCCTAACCCCCTTTCCCCCTATTTCATTTTTTTCGGTCTCCACCACACCCTCCCATCCTTATAAAAAAGAGGTTGCTTCAATAATATTTCGCCAAGAAAAAGACGCCAAATTATAAAAATGAATTTTATGGTAAAATTGTGAAAGTGGGGTAATAACTTTAGAGTAATTCATTTACTTTATATGGAAGCATACACTATAAAGAAAGGGGGAAGGAAAAAGTAATCAATTTTTTTTTCTTGAAAAGTTTAGAAACATTAGGTTAGCTGGAAAATAATTGTTTGAAACTATGCCAAAAGAAATGCACACTAAATACGTTGATTAAAATACGGGGGAAATTTCAGATTAACATGAATGACTAGTCACAAGTTTTATTTAATTATTTGTATTAAATTTTATTTGTTTCTTTTTGAAAATAAATAAATTGCGCAACTAATGCAATTACCAATGTATTTATCTATCGAAATTTGTATTTCACCTCAAAATGCACTTCAAAAAACTTCTTTTTGTATTTTTACCAAAACTTTTTTTTTTGTAGCTTTAGAAAAATTAAATTTTAAGAGCTGCCATTTGACTTACGCAAAAAGAATTCTGAGTTTAGATTTAGATTAATTGGCAGAACAAAAATTCAAAAAAAAAAAAAAAAAAAAAAAAAAAAAATGAAGCATTTGAATAACTTTTGATCTAGTAATCGGATTTTCAGCTGTTTCGAGGCTGTCCAAATAGTCAGAAACGTTTCTTAAGTGTAACTTTAAAGGTACAAATTAATGACATAAGCTCAAGCATAGTGTCCTCTTCATCAAGTTTTTAAATCTATAAAAAATTTGTTACATATATATTTTTTAGTTTTCGATACCTTTGCTGCAGCTGAATTTTACGTTTTTAAGCACATAAAAAATTGCTTCAGGTGGTTCGGAGCTCTTCCTGGTTACTCGCCAAATTAATAAATTAGGCTAAAATTCTTATTTATTTTGGCTTATTTAAAAACTTTGCCTGGAGGAAACGTAACACTGGTGTAAAACTACGAAAAGTTTTTAAAATGAAAGTAAAATTTCAAATGCAAAGGAACAGTCAATTCATAGTGGGGAAAAATTTCCAGTCAAGGGTTCCTAGGAAATTCCCACTCCTTATAATGTGCCCGGCCTTCCCCTCAAAACTTTTACCCTCTCTGCTTTGTAAGGTGGATCATGGAGTTTAAGTCTTCATACTTTCATAACCAACGGCATCATAACGGCAATATGATCAACATTACGAACCGACCAGCTTTACTTTTCAGAACAACTGGTTCTTATCCATATGAAGCTCTTGGGCTTCAAACAGTCACTGGTGATCGAACCCCAGACCTTTACAATAACAGTTCAGTGCCTTAACCACTAAGTTACCCTTAATGAAAAATTTAATTACATTATACCTTAAACTAAATTATAGAAATTAAAAGTTTTTTTGTTAACTAAAGTGATTATGGTACAGAGTATTCCGCAATGACAACCCTTAATATACATTCTTAAAAATCATTGCTACACTAATTGAAACAAAGGATTTGAATGTTAGGGACACCTCTAGTCTCCTCATCAATCAAACTGGTTTTGATTTTCTTTCTTCATTTCACCCTTTTTAGTCTTTAATAGTAATTGCATAATGCTCTGTAAGTGATAGAATTTCCATTCTTTTCCTATATTATATATTAATTTTCAATCACCTTATGCGTTTACTTTGATTTTATTTTTGACAAGGATACTTAAAACATATAATTGAAGGGAGGTCATAATGAAATACCCTGTGTATTAACAATATGAACAACAGGAATACATTAACACTCACACCGCAAATATATATATATATATATATAAACAAATTGTTAAACAATTTCGTCTGTTTCAACGTTATCAAAATATAAATATTTAGTGCAAGTTCCTTTTTGAAGAGGAACACTTGATATGATTTCAAAGTTTTTTAGCTAGGAATAATTTCAGTCACATATCAGTTTTTAATTCTTTCATAAGATGTGAAAATAACTCAATTCATGCTAAAAAAATGTTCATTAAACGAAACATTTCATCTTAGAAATTTGTTGTTCTAAATGATTATCAAGTCTGATATACAAAATTATCCAAATTTGTTTGTTTAGACAAACAGTAGTTTATTTCCCCCCCCCATTTTTTTTATTAATCTGAGATTAAAAAAATAAAAAAGTAATTTGCAAATGCTGTGGTAATCTGCAAGTTAGCCCATCGCCGTGCTGGGCTGTTTTTGCTACCAGGGGCGTTGCTCTGCTTAACGGTATTTTAAATTTTTTAAGAGCAAAAAATATTAAGAAGAGGAAATCTAATATTCAACTTCTAAAATTTCAAGAGGGCTATGTCATGAAAGTTTGTAAACTATTGGACGCATTGCCTTAAAATTCAGGATTTATTATTTAATTAGTCAAAATATCGAGAAACGATTTTTAAAGAAATCCTACTTGCAATGAAAACCATATTAATATGTATGCTGTTGAATTTTTATTATAAAATCGAATGAAAAATTAAAAAATTATCAATACGGCAAATTTTAAGAAAGTTATAATTTCCCTTCATTTGCACGTGTCAGTGTGAAATGCGTTAAATCATTTTCAATTATGTGGGTGAACTAAAATATGCATAAAGTATGCTTTAAATTCTGACTTGAAATTTTAAGAAATTATTTCAGTTTATTAGCATTCTACTTAAACAAAATGTATTTGCTTACGATTTTAGTTTAGTTTTGAAAGTTTTAAACTCAATTAATGACAATTATTACAAACAGAAGCTTCAGAATTTTTTAAAAAAGTTTTCGATTGAAATATATATTTTTTAAATCCAAAATCAAACATATACCATATGTATATACATTGCTTTATTGAAATTACATTCATTTGCAGGCTTGTTTGCTAAATAATTTAAGCTTATAAACATTTGTTAAGTAGAAAGACAGAACAATTTAAAGAAAGAGAAAACTAAGAATACATCCAGGTTATATATATATATATATATATATATATATATATATATATATATATATATATATATATATATATATATATATAAACTATTTTGCAATTCATTATTAAATTCAAAACAAACCTGAAACCACTCAGAGATAAATTTTCCTCATTAACTCACGTAGTTTCCTTTATCGGATCCTTTATCGATTTTTTTCCCCAACTTACTTTCAGTTTCTTTATTTCTTATCTTTTTTAAATGTATTTGTAGTAGATAATAAAAAAATCACATAATCCCACCGTAATCAAGCATTTAGTACATTTTAGGGTCTTTATTTTCAAACAGGCAAGGTGAGAATGATAATAGGAATCAGTCAGATGACGTATGCAGTGCCTGAGCGGATTCACCTCTCTCCCCTCCACAACACAATTAAAACGAGGATAAAAGATTTAAGTTGCATCTTGCTGCGTTTTAGTTCGGCTATTTAGTCGGTTGCCAGGATCGAACGCAAAACCCCTATCCAGCACTATGAGCGACGCCTTAACCGACCACAATAATACCGGGGTGAGGGGATGTCGAGGTATCTAACTTGATCAAAATCAACTTTCAGTAGAATTAAGTTGTTGTTGTAGTTCATTCACGTCGCATTAGAGCTGCACAATGGACTATTGGCGACGGTCTGGGAACCGTCCCGGAGGATGATTCGAAGACATACCATCACAATTTCGATCCTCTGCAGAGGGGATGGCACCCCCGCTTCGGTAGCCCGACGACCTGTACGCGAAGTCGAGCACTTTACGGTAGAACAGTTTAACGAGGACCAATACCGCACACCCTCGGTCCTTACGCAGACTCATCCAAGTGGTCACCCACCCGCACTCTGACCGCAGCCAGTGATGCTTGACTTCGGTGATCTGCTGGGAACCGTGTCTTAATGACCAGTCCACTGTGTGACCAGTAGAATTAAGTAATTAATCAATTAGTCATGTATATAAACTTCCTCGAAAATAAACAATGCATGTTCTTCGGTGCTTTCGAGGCAAAGCGGGTCGCTGGTTCAAGTCAGAAAGCCTCAGCACTTAAGCCTTTTGAACCGCAGATGAAATAATCTTTCATCAAGTTATTATATTCACCCACACCCCTACATATGCATGATTTTGTACTCACTACAAACAGTGATCCTTGTCACATTTGAAAAAAAAATTGGCACAAAAATGCATTCAAGTTTAAGGCAGGATTTGAACCTGTTAACTCTATGGTGGAAGGTCAATTTCCCTAACTCACGAATGCCCTCGAACAAAAACACAACAAGAACTCTTCTCAAGAAAATTCAGCCAACTTTTCAAGCTACCTGCTTTTACAATTCGTTATTTTTTTATAATTGCGTCCCGCAGTGGACTGATCGTTGAGACACGGTTCCCAGCGGATCACCGAAGTCAAGCATCACTGGCTACGGTCAGTGTGCGGGTGGGTGACCACTTGGATGAGTCTGCGTAGGGGACCGATGGTGTGCGGTATTGGTCCTCGTTAAACTGTGCTACCGTAAAGTGCTCGACTTCGCGTGCAGGTCGTCGGGCTACCGAAGCGGAGGCGCCATCCCCTCTGCAGAGGATCAAAATTTTGATGGTATGTCTTCGGATCATCCTCCGGGATGTTTCCCAGACCGTCGCCAATAGCCCATTGTGCAGCTCTAGTGCAACGTAAATTAACAACAACAACAACAACATTTTATAATTGCCAATATTGTGAAGCTTTGTTTATTATGCCATAAAAAGCCTCGTAAGAAAGCGGTTGTATATAATGCCTGTCTCCCCATAGCACTGTCGGGGATCGATGGAGGTTATGCTATTTAGGTGAGGATTAAGCCTCTTTGAGATGCAATACAGCAAGGCTTCTTAGGAGGGAGGAGTTTTTTCGTTAAACAGGTAATTTCGTACAAGCATGTTTTTAATAATATTGGCAATACGTTTTCATACGAAATTAAAAAAGCTTTCTACATATTCAGTTAAACATTTTGTCTTGTCTTTATCAAAGCATGGTGTTCCATAATCACCACTCTTTAATGTACATTTCAATAATAATTTCCTTCTAAACAATGAAGTGAAAAAAGAACTTATAAAGGGTTATAAGTATATAAGTTAACCAGTTTGATGGGTAGATGACGGTAGAGGGTGGACCGTAGAAGGGTTTGATGATGGAAGACGGTTATTAAAAACGCCTTCTAGTTTACTGAATTGATCAAACTGGTTTTGATGTTTTCAGTTCTTCTTTCCTCAATAGTGATTCAGGCGATTTAAATATCCTTTTTGTTTTTTTGTTCTGCCCATCCTTAATACAAATAAGTATTAGCTGAAGATCTAATATGGGTAGGAGGAGGATATGAGCAATTAAAATCCCCCCTACTTTCAGTTTTTTTAAAATAGAAAAATAAAAAAAATTATATATTGTAAACAAATTACACAAAGAAAATCAAGTATGGAGAGCTTTGAGAGCAAAATTAAAACACTAGAAATTATGAAAGATTAATCTACTTAAACACTTTCTAAGGCAAATTAAAACGGGCATTTTAATTGAATCCTAAAATTCGATTATTATAGAAAAAGTCGAAGTTAAGAGCAGAAAAACAGCGGGCAGTTTCATCTTACTTACGCAAGCATGAGAGGAGGTGCGAAATATGCTTACGCAATATCTAAATAGCCCCTCGTAATATTATAACAACCACTCTTATTATTTTAATAATGATTTTGTACATCATATTTAAAAATAATCATCATTTTGATAGCGGTAAGTAAAAAAACAAAAGTATTAAATACATTATAAGTGTGAGTGATTAAAAGTAGACTCATTTTTTTAAAAATTGCATCTTCAATCAGCTGAAGAAACTGATAAAAAGTAAGTTTAAAACTGAGACTTACCACAAAAAATACTTCCTTTTTTAATTCATTCATCAGTGATGGGGCCTTCCTACATTCCACAACACATCATCGAAACGAATGATCCAAAATTAAAATACTTTTTTCGCGGGAGAATCGAAGAAGAGAATAAAAAATAAAAATAAAACAAAAAAAAAGTACAAGATTCCGTACACTCCCACACCAACCTAAAGAAAAGAGCGAGGAAAACACAAAGATGCGCGAGATGCGATTACGTCATGATGCTTGGAGCCGCTCATTGGCTAAACCTAAAGCATGGAAATGTTTCAGATCTCTTTAAAGAAGATTTTTAACTGTGTTTATTTATCGAAATGGAGAGGTAGTTCAGTGACCTGGTGTTTTTTTGTTTTAAAATAAATTAATCACAAACTACGAAGAAAGAGTTTTAAGAGAAATAAAATATGCGTGGAACAAAAAGAAAAAAAGAGAGAGAAAATAAAAGAGTGTTTTTTATCTGGAAGTAGTCGAAAACTCTATGACGGGGACAGAGGGGGAGGAAAAGGGAAAGTTTTCTTTTTTTAAAAAAGAAGAGACCGAAAAAGAAGAGGAATTTTCTTTATTGGAGGAAGGGGAGGAGGGGGATGTAATTTATTTTTGAAAAAGATAATTTGGATAATTTTTATGTACAGGTGCATGTCGAGGTGTACACAAAAAAGAAAATTTTAAAACTTTTTGTCTACTAGGGAAGGGGTACAAAGTTGAACTTCATCAAAAAATCGATTATTTTTTTCTCCGTATTTGAACCTTTCGAAATGTTTACGCGTGTAAAAAAAATATGTTCTGTTGCTTTTTCTGAAATTCTTGGATTTAGTCTCTGGAAATTTGGATTTACAGTGAATTTAATTTGGATTGTAATTTTGGATTAAAATTTAATTTACAGCGACTCAAGCAGAATTGTTTAGACAAATACTGTGACCAAATGCGAATCTTCTAACTTCAAACAAATTTTCTTTTCCCGCCTTGTTTCAACCAGAAACAATTCGACTGATTTTTCTTTCATATTAGTGAAACTATAGAATCAAATTATCTACAATGTTGCACAGGATTATCGTTTCAAAATGCTTCAAAAATGAAACACTATAAAAATGCTTCGAAAACAATATAAAAATCGGACGAATATAGTTTGTTTTGAAAACGTAATAATAACCAGATGAAAAATGTCTGTTTCGAAAGTGAACTTAAAATCGAATTCGGAGTGGATTTGTTTTTAAACAAAACGAAAATTGGGTGAATAGTGCTTGTTTTGAAATTAAAACGAAAATTTGATATACAGTATCAGTTTTGTAAGTAGAAGATAGGACTGAATGAAGAATAGTGTTAGGTTTGAAAATAAAATAGAAAAAAAAAATTATACTAATTTCGTTTACCTATCCCTTTTTTTCTTAAAAAAAAAAGAAAATCAGGAAAATTGTTCACGTTTTATTTCTTTTTTTAATTAAAATCGAACGAAAAATGCAAAAATCGAGTGAATAGTATTTGTTTTGAAAACAAAATAAGGATCGGATGAATGATGCTTATTTTAAAAATTCTACGGACAAGGACAGTAATAATTTTTTTACTTCTTTTTCTACCTCTCCTTGATTTTTTTTCTTCATTTTTAAGTACACGGAAATCGTATGAAAAGAGATAGTTTTAAAAACAATTTAAAAATGGATAAAAAATAATGTGATTTCAGAATTACATATTTTATCCATTACAGAAGTTCGAGAATGTTCGAATCAAAATTCAATTTAGCGTCCCTGAAAAGCAACTTCATCGGTGTCCCAAAACTTTTACTTTGTTCTTCGTTTCATTAAATTTTCACGCATTTTTTTTCGTCTTTTGAATTGTTTAGCAGTCGGTTTTTTAATTTATGTTTAAAACTGAGCATAAAAATTTCAACAATATGATATCATTTAATAGTGGCACTAATGAGGTTTAGCAAAAAGAAAAGAAAGGAAAAGTTACATTAAAGTTGACTAAGGCACCAAAAAAAAAAAAAAAAAACGTTTAATATATTTATTTTTAATTTTCAGTATTTGATTTACTATCTGTATATACTATTTAAGTTTTAAGTAAACTTTGCAATATTTTTTTATGTTTTGCAAACTTATTCATAAGTTAAAATAACCGTAATTCAAAAAGGAAAGAAAAAGTTTAAGTATTCTAATGAAGTATTCTCATTCACAATAGAGTAAAGTATTTGAAAATTAATTCAGTAATTTTTCAAAAAAAAAAAGAAAAAAAAATCTTTAAAATAGACATTTTAACATTACCCATTTTCAGACGGGCATTACTTAAAAAAAAAAAATAATAACTATAAAGCCCGAAGAAAGTTTTGTACCTGAAAGTTGTTATTTCATAAAATTTCTTATAATATTGTTACAAAGAAAATGGACTACTCTGTATTGAAAAGACATCGAAAATGGCCCATTAACAAACGCACGCCTCTTTAGTTATTTTTCACAGCCGTAATGCCTATAAAATAATAAAATATGCGTCTCTAATGCATTTGACACATACTCAATAAAGAATATTTGCATTTAATTATTATTAACAAAGCATATTTACAGGCCTTGGATCTCGCATTTCCTTTATAAATTTTTCAATATTCGTCCCGTACTTCGTCTAATGTACTTCGTCGTTATAATTGCGATGTAGTTACAAAAGAGTTACTTGATAACAACTCGCAGATCCCACAAAAACATTTCACGTGTGAATCCCTGCCCAGTGTCTCCAGGATATGAGGTCTCTGTGACTTCCCAAACATTTTCACTATTCTGCAAATTTTGCAGATAATTGGAAGAAATATGTTTGCGGAAAATGTATAATGGAAACACCCTGTATATGTAAAAAATGTGTTGAGCGATGAATTAAAAATTTCTTATTCTTTGTGTTTGTGAAACATAAAAATTAGCAATATACAATTTTGTTTAATTATAATAAAGTGTTTTTAGTTTATTTTCTTCCCAACATCCGTTTCTTCCCAACATTTGACAGGCAATGGTAGAAATAGGTATGGATTAAGTGTTGGTATGTTTAGTGTTAATACTGTCCACTAATTTTTTTGATTGTTTGATTGTAGTCACTTGATTTTTGTCGATAGCGAAAAATAAATAAATAGCATTATGTAAAGAGTAAGCGTAAGGGAAGGCTGCTCCGGTTTTTTAATTTTTTGAACGGAGTCAATGTGCAGATGTAGTTTGCGGATGACAAGTCAATTTGAGAAATGAAACTATTTAACGAATCACCCTAGTTTATTTGATAATCTGTATAATTCTACTCTTTATCTGCAACGAATATTTCATGGTGAATGATAGAAATCTAGAGAACGTCGACTTTCACCGTGTGAATGTCAACAATCACATAGTCGCTTTGGTGAATGTCCGAAATATGCGTTATATCCGATTTGATGTTAGTTTATTTGTTGATATTATTATATTTATTCGATTTTTAATATCTGATAAAGATAAATGAGGAGAAACATCATTGTTCGGAGTGGCACTTGACCTAAAAAAAAGACATTGATATAGGGAATACCAGGCAAATGTATACCGGGCTGTGGCTTTGAACTTTTAAAAAAACATCATTGTAAGGTATACCTGGCAGTTCACTAGAACTAGTATATATTTCGGACATTTATAAAAGCGATTGTTGTAGTAGTTCATTTAGGTTGCACTAGAACTGCATAGTGGGCTATTGCCGACGGTCTAGGAAGCATCCCCGAGGATGATCCGAAGACAATTCTGATCCTCTGTAGAGGGATTGCCACCCCCGCTTCTGCAGCCCAACGACCTGCGCGTGAATTCCAGTTATAAATGCGACTGTGTGATTGTCAACAACCACCGATTTCGGTCATTCACAGTAACAGATATATTATATAATAAGTAGTTAGAATTATTAAAAAGAATTCTTTTGGGAATTATGCCTCCGAAATGAATCCTTTCGTTGCTTGTGGATTCAAAAAAAGAAGAAGAAAAAAACTCAATGGGGCAAAATAAAGGGTTTTTAAAAAAAATAGACGACGGAGAAAAAAATTTGCTAAACAATGAAATTTCGGAGTAAATCGAAAGAGACGAAAGTGAAAAAAAAAAAAAAAAAAAAAAAACGGAAAACAAAAGTGACCTCAGGGACTGGAAGAAAATACCCCACATATGATTGCCGGCTGTATAGAGCGATGGTGGGGTCCACTCCGCTATCGAAGCCATAAGTTGAACAACCCCCCACCCCTATCGCGGAGTGCTCGCAGCTTAATCAAGTTTTATAGCTTTACTCCAAGGGCTTTATTGTGTGGTCGATTGCGCCCTAAACCTGCTACTCTCAGCCCCTCAGCAGGGGCGCAAAGAAAACTACAATTCCTCCTCTTTCTTGGTTTTTTATACTCCTCACATCTCCTTTTTTTAACGCAGACTGCAAAATGAAAATCTATAAAGGCTATAAAGTTTTCAATATAAAAATCAATAATTTTCCGTCCCATACCGTGATGGGGGGGGGGGCACGAGGTTGTCCCGACTCATTTCTTTTTCGCTCGCGCCCCCTCTCCACCCCCCTCGTAACTTGCTCTTTTATCATTTTATGTTTTATTGTATATTTCTCTTCGCTGTACGAAATACACCCCCAACAATATTTTTTTTTCGTTCTATCGAGAATTTTTTTTATTATTTATTTCAGCCCCCCCCCCCATTATTTATTTCGTTCTGAACTACGGGGTAAAGAAGAAAATATATATATATATATATGTGCGTCTGAATGTGTCGCGTAAAATAATGTGGTATACGTTCGACGGAGAATTGCAGGGGCTGCTGGAATAATATATATATATATCTGTATGAGTTTAAATAAACAAGAAAAATAATAAAAAAGAACTCGGAGAGATGTAAGGGGGGGTAGGGGGAGAAAGAAAGCGGTGATTGATAAAAAAAGGATTGAAGAAAAAATTCAGTTCATGTTGGGTTAGAGGGGGGTGCCGGAGAGTGGAATTATGACTAGGGAAGAAATTGGAAGGGGGGAAGAAAGAAATGGGAAAAAAGAACTTTGATCAAGGAGTGGAGGAATAAAAAAAAATAAAAAAAGCGAAATGGAAAAGATTTTATGGAAGTTGAAGGGGCTAAAAATGAAAAAGACTTTTTTAAAGGAAAAGAAAGCAAAAACTTTGAAAAGTTATTAATTTTTTCTAGGTATGATAAACGAAGAACTGCTCATGGGTAAATTGCAATATTATTATTTTTTTTCTTAAAAAAAAAAAAAAGAAATAAAAAAATATTTTTCTTTGATTTCTGATAAATTCCTACTGAAAAAAAAAAAAACTGAGGTTAAATTTTTAAAGTCAGAATGCAACGCATTCCAGGATTATGTTAAAAATGATACCTTCAATTTCTGTTTAATTTCTAAAGTTTTGTCCAGAAAAAATGAGCCAAATAAAACTTTTCCGCGAAAACTTGAATGTTCTATGCGATGTGAAATTGTCGTGAAAATTTCACTTAAGAAATTAATATATTTTAAGTTAACATCTGTGAAAAGAGAATCACAGTATAAAATGTACTAAAGTCGTTTCGCACACTATAGCTGTAAATACAATAAAGATTTTTGCTTAGATCTAATTATTCCTTCTAGTACTTTATCGTAAAAAGCGAAGATTATTTTTTAAACAGAGGTAAATAAAGAAATATAGCTTTCACATCGAAATACCTAAATAGTTAAAGTGGAGTTAGTAAAGAAAAACTGTTTTCATGTCATGTTAATTAACGTTAATTTTAAACATAGCCGTATATCACATCGGATTTGCTCAAACATAATTCTTTCTAGTCTTTTACTCAACTTAGATTTATTATTTGTTTATGAATTTTATTGTAACACGTGATATATTTTTGTTTTGTGAACTTCGATGTATAATAAGTTTTTTTATGTTCTACATGGTTTCGTGGCCTGTCTTTGTATTAAGTTTTTGTGTAAATATACAGAATTGTAATCTTTGTGAAAGAATATAGGCTGTGTTACTTAAGTGAATTGGTACTTGACAGGCTCGACTTACTCGAAATAGAATGGAATGAACAGTTGCTAACGTAAACAAATGCCCTATTTCAACAACCAATCAGTATCGAGATACTCACACTACGTCACTCGCAAGTGTCCCATTAGTGAAATTTTGTTTTAACGTACTGGGACTTAGCATAATGCATGGTAATGAGCAAAGTCAAACATAAATTTTTAATTTTTTTTTATGACACTAGCATTGCTTGGCAATTTTTGCGACACACATTCCAACAAAGCGTGTAAAATCTGAATGAATTAATACTATTTTATAGTGTACATTGGCCTTTTAAAATCTCAATGACTTCATACTATTTTAGAGTGTATTGCCAGTTTCGAATTATACATTTGAGTGATCACTATTTATTTTGACTCACTCTATTAGCGATGATTCCTCCCAATTTGTTCGTTGCTGTTTTCGCAGCTATTGTTACAGAGTTCCCCATGGTCTTCAAAATATAGAGATTTTAAAAGGTCAATGTAATGTAGTTCGAACTACACATTTGAATGAAGAATAAATTCTCCAGCCACTATTAAACAGTGAATCCGCGTGGTTTTGTCGATCGTTTTTTTTTTCGGTAGCAATTAAAACAGATTTTCACTCCATTTTTAAAAGCTCCGCGTTGCGAAACAATATTTGATTTCGTGAAATGCCACCGCAATCGCATAACTCCGGAAATCATTTCCGTGATATCCACATTTTTTGATCGGATACAAAAGAAATGTCATATGAAAGCTGAAATCAGGAGGATTCTCATAATTGCGATAAACTGTCTTCATATACCTAAATGTGGGCGATGTTTACACATTAAGGGTACTAAAATTGATTGTGTCTGACAAACTGGCTCTGGCGTTCGCCTCCCATTGAGGTGAACCGGGATTTAATCCCAGCGATGGCTGGACTATACGATTTTCGCACCCAACTCGCACCGACCACAGTGCTGAAGTAAAAATTCTGAATGGAAGACAGATCATGGATTAGAGTCCCCTAGAATCAGACTAACCATGGGAGGTTTCAGTGGCTCCATGTAGCGCAAAAGCGAGTTAGTTTCATCAAAAAGTTGTCCGCGAAGGCGAAATTCTCTCAAAACTTGATCCAGGAGTTCCCTTGTCTTCTGGATTGGGTTCAGAATGATACGGAGTTGAACATGAGAAGTCGTAAACCCATAAAATTGGATTGGCTATTCAACGACGGTTATAAAATAAAATAAAATATAGTTAAAAAAAAAGTAGAGATGATAAAGAAAAACTTTTTTCATTAAAGAATACCAAAAAGTAGTCGAAGTGGAGCTGATAAAAAATCTGCTTTTAAAATCAGAAAAGGCCAAGGCTTTGGCCAAGGTTAGAACTGATAAAGAATAATTGATTTTATATCAGTATTAGTACTGATTTCATATCAGTGACAACCAAGCATTTTGATAAAAAATAAACTATTTTCATATCAGCACACCCAATAGTTGGCGGGGAGCTGATAATGAAAATCAGTTTTCACATCAGAGTACTGAACTGAAGTTCACACTTTCTAGCGAACTGTGCCCGCAATTTTGCTACATTTATTCCAACAATATTACTAACCTTAAACCATTTGCTTCTACATGTCCACTCTTTCTTCCTTTTTTAATCACTTAAATGTTACTAAAAAAGTGGAGCTGATAAATAAGAACTGTTTTCAGATCAGGACAACTATATGAAATAGTACTGACGTAAAAAATAGAGGGACACCCATACGTATTATAGTCACTACAAAACATCCAGACTTGTTATGAAATTTTTTTCAAAAATTTTAGATGCTAAAAAAAAAAAATTCTAATTCGTGAAAACTTAAAAATTCAATCTATAAAAATATCTACAGTTTCTGGCCTAATTATTAGACACAGTATAAGTTTCTATGCAAAATCTTAATTATCAGATTATACTCTATACAGCTTTAGTGTTATTACGAGACTATTTGCACTCGCTTACGTTAGTGTATCCATTGGTAAAATGAGATGATATATTATATAAATATAGAATATTTATTATATCAAGCATTATACAAGAATAGTATATTATAATAATTAGATCAAATGATTAGACGCACTGTAGTGTTTTAATAGTGACATGTTTTAGACGAGTTTATACGCAATACTTTTATATTTAAATATACATGTGATGGGTTTTTGTTCAAGAGATTTTTTTTTTATGCACTGCCTCTTTGTATTCCTTTTTAAAGTATTGCGTTACATTGTTAACCCATCTATACAGGAGCATGAACAAATGAGTAAAAACAATACAGCTGTATAGTATATCACCTGATCATTATAATTTTACATAGAACCTTATAGTACGTCTCATTATATGTTCAGACACTGTATATTGTTAGAGACCTAATCTCTTCAAGAATTTAGATTCTGTTGCGCTAATCAGTTTTTTAAGTTGCGTAACGTTTTCTGCATAACAAATAAGTTTTGTTGTTGCTGCAGGGCGTGCAACACATGGTTGTGTCCATTGCATAACCATCTGAACATGTCATGTGTAGGAGAAATGGCGACAAATATCTTCCGAGTATCTGAATCAAAATGAATGAGAGAGAGGAAAGGGATGACAGAAGTTCCTATTTTGGTACAGGAAAGGAAGGGGGTGTACCGAAAGTGTTGCAGGCCATTAGGCACGCGCTCCGAGTGACCGCACGCGTGACCCGCAGTTCCCTTTTGTCGCAGACGCCTGCTCCAGCTGCACCCTTAGAGGAGTAATTTAGGTAGAGAGAACCAGTCCCCCATCCCTCGTTGCAAAGAACATCGTCACGTGATTCCTGGACGATTTTCCCTCCAGTAAACCCTCTCCCCATTCTTTTCCTATGGAGGTGAATTGATAAGCTGTGTTTTTAACCATAAAATTTAAAAAAAATGGTGGTATACTGCTGTGCATTTGGATGCAACGAAAAATTCATTAAAGGAGGACCTTTTACATTTCACAAGAAAGATTTTTATTCTTTTATATTCAATTATAAACATTTATTTTCTATTTATATGTTAGCACGTCAAGTTATGGAATGAATTTAATTGGTTTTTAACTAGCAAAATAGCAATTATTTTTTTATATTTTTATTTAAATTAATAGATTATAATGTAGTTAACATTGATAGGCATTTTCATTACAATTAAATTTCATATTGATACAAATATTCGGATATTTTTACTCCTTTTCTGATAAAGCGCGTGCATCGGATTTGGCGCATTTCTTTCACGCCAATGTTTGCAAACAGATCGCTTTAATTTTCGCTCTGTAACTTTTATTGATGCATTAAAATAATTTTTTGTAATAATTTCAAGCGAATTTAATTATATATATTAAATGATTTAATTATATATTTAATACATTTCATGCAAAAAATAATTTTTTGGATCAAAACTAAAATTATCTTTTAGAAATTCCGTTATTAAATAAAATTTATAAGCCGAAGAATATATTTCTTATTATTTTATTATATAGCAAAAATTGTTTGGATATTCATATTTACTAAGGAAGCTTTATATTTATTACCGTACATTTATTATTGAAGAAAATATTAACTAGGTTATTATAGGTTCTATTATTAATAATAGGTCCTATTATTAAATAATTGTTATAGGATTATAAAAGGTGTGGCTATTTATTATTATCATTATATGTATTTAATTTTGATTTCGAGAAATTAAAAGGGAATCATTCTTTTTTTGAATATCAATTAATTTTTTTAATATAAAATTACAAGTAGCTGTCGAGAGCTATCAATGTTTCAAACAACTGGTAGACAGTATGTTCTTATATGGAATTTCGCAATACTTTTTTTTAAAAACAAGATAAGGGGACAAATAACAAAACAAAAGTTTGGTATTTTAATTTAAATACTTTCATCATGTTATGTTAACTCACTAAAATATTTTGCATATCAAGCCAGATTGTTGTATCAAATGGATAAGATGATTTTTTTTAAACAAAGATTGACGATGAAAATATATTTCTTAGTTCAAGCCGTAATGTAATATAAAACAGAATGATAATGTATTTTTGATAATGTATAATGATAATGTAAATGATAACTATTTAAAATAAAATATTGATATCCAAATATTTTCTTGCTGTTCTTTAAATTCTATTGAAGGAACTAGTTATTTTTTTTTTAATTTAACTCTTATGACGCTTTGACAAAAATTATTAATACCTATAATCATTTGCAATTAGTTCTTTATATTTTAAATGCTTTCAAATGTATGTTTGATTCAAAAAATCATTATTTTTATTTCATTGTCTGGCAAAGCCATACTTAAATAACATATTATTAGCTTTTTACGATTAAGAAATTAAAAGTAAATAATTAAATGTAGCACACATACTATAATGTATTTTTATTTGAAAGCTTATCTTTTACAATCACGAATAAAATTGGGAAAGCATTCAAAATAAAATAAAAGGAAGAAAAAGTCTTTAGTACTCTTGAAAATATTCCTGTACGATGCGACCGCCAGCTATGAATTTTTCGCCAAAATGGAAACCCCATCTTGGAACAAGTTTTCAGAGCCCAAACAATAGACTAGCTCTCTCTACCCTAATATCTCCTCTAAGGCTGCACCCCGTTCGTTGCAACAGGAACCTTGTCAGCAATTTTAAATGCTCCTCCTTTGCACAAACACTAATATTCGGTATAATCGCCCTTCATCACGCATCACTTCATTTTTCAGGTGAAAACTAGTTTCAACAATGTTTTTTCAAATAATTTTTATTCATCAATTAATAAATATATTTGAAAAAATCATTATTTTGGTAGTTATTAGTTTGCATCATCTGTCTCCTTACTAAATAAAGTTTGCTTTTTGACCACTACACCAAATGAAGGACTGAGTGGATAGAAATCCTAAAAGGTATAAATTTTAGTGAATTTATACACGGACAATAAGTGATTATAAATAATTTGTCTTTCCTTTATCTCGTGTCTGCAAACTTCTAAAGGGCAAAATCAATAAATCTCCAACACTCGCTAAAACTGTTCGCGTCGCAGCTTTCGCATCATTGGCGTTCTAATTTGCAGCTGAAAGATACTAAGGTTATTTGTCAAGTGCTCTTTCCATCTTCTTCCACTCAAAGACTGTCACTTGAGCCGTTCACGAGAGTTCGCCTTCCAATGAGTTGAACCGGGATCGAAACACAGGTCGATATGAATTCCGCACCAGGCTCTCACCGACCACAGTGGTAGACGGATCTTGGGTTAGAGTCCTCAAGCTAACCGTGGGAGGTTCTCCCCTCCATGTAAAGCAAATGCGGGTCAGTCCTCCACGAAGGCAAAATTTCTCCCAATATTTGATCCAGATAGTCCCTTGTCTTCTGGATAGGATTCAAAATTGCAAGGCTATGGATATATATATATATATATATATATATATATATAAATATAAAAGACTGTCACTTAATACCACTAAGATCACTGAAATTTAATAACTTTCACAAAATAAATCGATGTGAAATAGTTAAATAAAATTAAAATACGATTTTCTTCCAATAAATGTACATTTTTTTCTCACAATTGTCACTAAATTTCTTCTTCCACTAGGCTTCTGAAAACATTTACTCACTGGTAAGCTCCCGACACTAGACATAATGATAAGGAACTTCCTTGTTTATTTTCAGTTGAAGAAAATGCTTTGGTTTGGCAGTCGCGTTGACTAAAAAATAGTTTTCGATTGGGGGGTTTGCTTTAGCTAATGTCCACCACTCAAACTACCCATTTGCCAGACAGTAAGACGATACTGAAGCATCCCCTTAAGATTTTGAAATAAATTTATGTTATTAATTCAACGCAATTTGTAAGTTCTGGTCAGCAATTGGTAAGTTTTAAGCATATTTTCAACCTGGATGAAATCTTTTCATCAAGTGATTAATATAATAGAAACACCTACAAAAAAAAGAAAAAAGAAATATGCATTCAACCCATGTAAAAAAATTTTCGATTATAAATGATTTGTCGGTACACTTTCTTCGCTATAAATTAAAATAGTATACAAATAAGTAACATAAATTGAATATTATTTAAGGCGTCTGAGACGCATTTTTGAATTATTATTGTTATTATTTGAAATGCATACATCATTTGAATTTTTTCGACAATAAAAATGCAAAATTTGTTGTCAAGACTAATTTGAGACATCAAAGAAAAATAAATTAAATTTTTAATTAATTATATACCTAAAAATATTATGCTTTAAAATTTTTTGCTAATGATTTTTTTTTTACAAAAGAAAATATTCCTATAATATTGTGAATTGGCTTTCAGCATTTAAAGTTTTTCAAGTGATTTTAAAACTGAACTATTGTTTCTTTAGATTAATTTTTTCGAAAAATTACATATCAAAACTGAATAAAATGTCACTTTTTTTAAATCAAATTAATGTAAAATATCTAAAATATACTTTCTCGAAATTTCAGGTCATTATCTTGTATCAGTATTATTCAGTATTATCTCTTTCAATTTTTAAGAGTTTTGTTTTTTTTAATTAAAAAGAAAACATGAAAAACTTGCTCACACAGAAAAAATCATTCAAACCTAGAGCATCACTAGAAATTCGATCAAAATAAAAAACGGAACTCTAAACTAAGATGGATCATTAAGATGGATTCAAGTACTACTCTAGCATTGAAAGAGGTCTAAATAGTATGATAAAGTTATGAAAGATAACTATAACTAGCATTTTTTATTTGTTTTTCAAATAGCAATAAAAAAAAATCTCTAAATGTTCAATCTGTAACTATATTCCTATATTATAGTAACTATTTTTCCCAGATCCATTAAGAGATATTTTTCAAAACTTTCTTGCCAAAAAAAAAAAAAAAAGAAAGAAACACTGATAATAATAAAAGAAGTCACAGTTAAAGTACCTTAAATTCGATGTAAATCTATAATTTTAAACTGTTCTACCCAACAAAAATGGAATGAACTTTTTCAGTTTTTGTTTTTTTTTCATTTTTTAAATTCTCATAAAATACTTAAAAGAATATTTTAGAACTTTAGCTGTGTTTAGATCACACGATTACGCATACTTATCAATAAAGTTATAAAAACATCGGGCCAAATTTTATTAAAAAGGAAACGTCCACATCTGCATGAACATTTAAGCTAAGTTTACAAAATTCTATTTCAGTTACCGCATATAATAACTAAATTAATTGATACTAGTTACAAACAGATTTGCCCTAGCATAGGGTGTTCAAAAACACTCTTGTATGTTCGTATTTTATTACTGGTACCTCAAATCTCTGAAATATTAAACCGTTATGGATAAGCATGAATATAATAGAATAATTTTTTGTGAAATTTAAAAAAATTTCAAAAACTGAAACTGTTCTTTCCATTATTTTAGGGTAGTGTGCAAATGGAATCTTGCATTAAAGAATTATCTAGGATTTAGGACGATTTAAGATAGCTTAAATACTAAAAAAAATTATTTAAACTGCTGATTTGGCAAGATTTTTCTACTGAAATAAGAAATCTGAAATTAGTTTTGCTCTTAAAACTACAGATTTTTTGAAAAGACATTTTTTGTCAACGTAGTTTAAAAACGTTATATATTACAGGGTGCAGCATAAATGTGGAGACAAACTTCTAAGTTAGTTGGAGCACATCATAAGGATTAAAATAGCATAGAAACCTATGTCTCTGTACGTAGCTAGGCGCTTTTTCCCTATTAAGACTTGTTGAAAAACACACAACGCAGTCCATAATAGGGAATTACTCTTAGTGGCGTATGACGACACTTTTAGTCAGGGGTTCCTATGCAATTTTAATCCAGAAGATGTGCTCTAATTTATCGCAGCATTTACACGATTGTACATTTTGACCAAAAAATGTACTAAGAATGTCAAAACTGGGAGAGAGAAACCGATTGCAGATTTGAAATTAGCAACGTTAAAATGTTCTGCTGAAAAAAAAAAAGTTCATTTAAAAAATATGAGGCAAAAATTTTTTTCTCAAAGTTATCATTTTTTATATAAACTCGCATGAAATATCATTTATGAACTATTTAACGCTGGAGTAATCTCTAAATTGAAAATTTGGATCAAAAACGTTTTTCATTGTCACAAAGCAGGGGCTTTTCTCATAGCTATGTTTTACTACATTTTCATTATACAGGCACACTGTATAAACACATGAGAAACTTTACAGTCACAGACGACTGTTATAAAACGAAAAAAAGTTATAAGACAGCATATTATTAGTTAAAAAGCGTTATTTAATGTGATGACGAAGCTTTTGAAAAACAGTCTGAAAATTTTTCGCGTTTTACTATTAAAAAACTGAGGACCCAATGTGCCACCGGGCAGGATAAATGCAAGTAAGTACTATAAAAAAATATTTGGAAGTCTATTGTTAGAAAGCAATTATGGAATTATAGTAGGCAGAAATTGTTTACGTTTCTTTAGTAAATTATTATTTTTGTGATTTTAAACATAAACACTCTTTTGGGGATATTTATAGTAACTTACGGAATACTTTAAAAATAAATTCTAATATAATTATTATGAAAACTAGTTGAATTAAAATTGAATTCGAATTAAAGCTATCTAATACCTTTTTTTTTTTCTTGAAAATGACAAATTTCGGTTAAAAATTAGTTTTTAATTATTTACATCTACAGCGTATTACTTTTTTAACATATTATTTCTTCACGTAAAACTATATTTACTCATAATTAGTTTTCAAATAATTGTTTCGATAGATACTTCGGATACTTATTAATGCAAACAGTAAATAATTGAGATTAATTTATTAATAACGAGAACACAAAAATTATTTCAATTTTGTATTCAATAGTTTTATTCTGAGGAAACAAAACAAAAATTGGATCTGTACACATGTTTCCACTGCAACGTGATTAGAGTTGTGGAGAAGCGCACTTTAAGGATATCCGCCAAGGCAAGACATGACGAGTTTGGGCGAGCATATTTGATTTCGGTTAACAGTGTTTTCGGCCAAGCTCTCTCGCCAAGGCTATTTCACTCCAGGGCTAAAGAGAATACAAGGGCTAGTTCACTCCGCTCTTAGAGCTGAAGCTACGATTTCCCTCCTCATGACGTCACTGTGTCCACAGATCTCGGAGATCGCAAGCAAAGATATGATAACTTTGCATCTTTCTCTTTGTAAAAATAAGTTAGACTTTTTCTGGTTATTAGCCTTCAAACTTTACGTAATTAACACATTATTTCCGTTCATAAACATAGTTCAAAAAAACCTTTCTTGGTTATTATATTAAAAAAATACCATTTTAAACTTATAAAAATGTTTTGCAAGTTGGTGAAAATGACACGATAAATACTTTATTTTAAAAAGTTCAGTTTTAACTTTAACTATTAAGAAAAATGAAGGCATATATCGACACTTTTTTTTATCTACATATTCTTTTATAAAGATAAGTTAAGTTAAATTTAGAATCCCTGATTTTAAAATATGTCGTTAATAGCAATTTGTTCATACTTCATCATTAGGAAACATCAACCTTAAACGCTAATTACAGAAACAAAATAATAATTTAGGTTCATAATGACATTAGAAATTTTACAATTGCTTATAGACATTTAAATTTACGATGATATAATTTATAGATATTTAAATTGAAGAGAATATAATTTTTAAAAAAAATCATAAATATTTAGAATAACTACATTAAAAAATATGTTATGAAATTAGGAGAATTTCAACTATATACTATATATTTTATTTATACTTTTTACTTACATTTTAATTTTCTTTGACTTTATCTATTTTTTAATTCTTTTCACCTGCCTTTCTTTCTGAAGTAACGAGGCGGTTTCTATTTAGATAATGAATTTTTATAAAAGTTCTTTACGACAGAATAAACGTATTGCTGTTTTATATTAACTGTGTCATTTCGGAATCCATTCTTTACATAGTTGTTCATTTACTTTAGGGAACACGCGAAAAATTATACTTTTTCCTTTTGTTTTTATATCAGAATTTTTGCAAGTTGCAATCGCGCAAACTGGCATTTCGATAATAGTTTTAAATTCTTGTAAATTCACTGCAAAAACTGAGGAAAGTCATTATAGAAAATAACAAGTGTCTTAGAATATTTTGCAAAAAGAAATGATCCAATATTAGTTAGAGCTAGCAAGGCCAAACGCTCCGTTCTTGAAGTAAAAGTGCGAGCTTTGCGCCAAAGTGACGTCACTAGAGTGACGTCGGAGGATCGGCGCGGCAAGAGATACTTTAAAGGAATGAACCAGCCCTTCTATTCTCTTTAGCCCTGATTTCACTCAGGAAATTAAACTGCACAGTAAAAAATGTTGCAGTTTAAGCGATGCTAAATTATAATTTTTAACTTGCAGTACATCTTGCCTTAAATAATTAGGTTCTTTTTGGATTAGTCAAAGGTTATTAACCTTTTTTTAAAAAAAAAATCGGCAAAGTGGCGAGATTTTTTTCACCTAGATGAAAATTATCAAAATCAGGTAGTAATTCTCAATTATCTAGAATTTTTATGAGTCCAGGTAATGCTGCATTAGAGTAATTTTTTAAATGATCACAAACGCTTTATAATCTCACAAAATTTCTGAATGACGCTTTTGGTTCATTTAGCATTGAGAGCACTGGTTAAAAATGGATAACTGTCATGAATAACTGTTGCCAATAAATAGCTGTTATTAAAATGATTAATAATTTGCAAAGAAAAGCTTTATTTTATGTGACAAACCCTTCGAAATGGAGAGTTGCTTTAATATACATTAAGAAATTAATAATTTTTGAATAGTGTTTCATATTGTTATGCATAATAAAGCTTAATGAATTCTGAGAGTTTTTTTTTTAGAATGCTCAGAAAGAAATCTCAAGTCAAAGATAATTAGATAATTTAGCCTACTTTTGTTTTTATTGCTGTTTTATAGCTATTTTTTAAAAATAAAATTCTATTTATTCTATTTTAGTGAAGAGTGTATGCATTTTATAGTACCTAAAACCAATGATTTCTTTAGAGTTCTTGATGAGAAACTCACCAATTTTCTTGATAAAATTGCTTTTTTTTTAATTTTCAAGCAATAAAAGTATTTTTTGAAATTTTATTAGGATCTAAAAATTATCTGTTTTATTTTGAGGAAAATATTATTGTTAAAATTCCTTGCAAAATTAAATCTACTGTGATCACAAGCGTTCTTTTTTTTAGATTCTACAGAAATATCCATACTGTCTGTCTATACAGTTACCAAATAGTTACTCCATGGATAAAATGAAAGTTAATATCTTAACTATCTCCATTGGTTGGGAATAGATTTTAAAGCTTTATCAATAAAAGATACTTTTTAAGAAGCACAAATTCTATAAACTACCATCTTCCACTTCCTCAAATCGCACTCTTCAACTTCCATAACTTTTTTTTGAAGAAAATTTTTCTTTTAATCACATTTTTCACTGTTGTCGTCTTAATACCTTTTTAAATAAATTTTGGTCCGAGATTAATGGCGTTTGTTTTTTTCAAATTTTCCACTCTACAATTTTTTTAATTATAAATTAATAACGGTGGAATTAAAATAGAAAACAAAGAAACTTGAAATTAAAAAAACATTCAGATATTTTTGGCAACAACAAAACAGAAAAAATCATATTTCAATAATTAAAATATAGTGTGATTTTTCCTCATCTAATAAAACTTCAGATGAAAAAGAATTAATGCATAGATTTAATTTGATATAAATGACTAAAATCTTGCAATGTCTAATTTAATTATTTTGATAGCATATCTCAATTTTTAAGAATAAAAATAATTTGAGCTCGAAATTGCAATTTGTGGATACATAATTAGAAATATATCTTTATCAAAAACAAAATCGTATATTTAAGGATTTTAGTCATATAAATATATATTTTTTAATTTCGAATTCATTAGTGGCGCTTAAATTTAAAATAAGATTAATCAATTGCAAACTGTTACTTGAGAGAAGAAAGAAACTTACCTTACATCAGGGCAGTTACGTTGAGTTTTTAACTTAGTTAACTTTGGAGAATTATCTACCCTGTATCAAATGTAACTCAACTCAAAATTTTTGATGGTTTTCTATGGATGGAACAACATAATCTTGATGGTGTCCATCAATAATTCCAGCATGAACCATTTTATTTTGATGGTTGACCAACATAAGTAACCATCACCCCCATGTAGGAATTCTGACTGATTTATGATGGTTCAGCATAAGAATATCAACTTGTTTTGATGGTCTGTTCTTGCTGAACCATAAGAAATTTCCATCATAATTTCTTAGAAATCAACTGTTGGGACGATCATGAACAACCATCATCCCAATGTATTAATTCTGACTGATTTATGATGGTTCAACATAAAAATATAAACTTGTTTTGATGGTCTGTTCTTGCTGAACCATAAGAAATTTCCATCATACTTTCTTAGAAATCAACTGTTGGGACGATCATGAACAACCATCATCCCAATGTATTAATTCTGACTGATTTATGATGGTTCAACATAAAAATATCAACTTGTTTTGATGGTCTGTTCTTGCTGAACCATAAGAAATTTCCATCATACTTTCTTAGAAATCAACTGTTGGGACGATCATGAACAACCATCATCCCAATTCATTAATTCGGACTGATTTATGATGGTTCAACATAAAAATATCAACTTGTTTTGATGGTCTGTTCTTGCTGAACCATAAGAAATTTCCATCATACTTTCTTAGAAATCAACTGTTGGGACGATCATGAACAACCATCATCCCAATGTATTAATTCTGACTGATTTATGATGGTTCAACATAAAAATATAAACTTGTTTTGATGGTCTGTTCTTGCTGAACCATAAGAAATTTCCATCATACTTTCTTAGAAATCAACTGTTGGGACGATCATGAACAACCATCATCCCAATGTATTAATTCTGACTGATTTATGATGGTTCAACATAAAAATATCAACTTGTTTTGATGGTCTGTTCTTGCTGAACCATAAGAAATTTCCATCATACTTTCTTAGAAATCAACTGTTGGGACGATCATGAACAACCATCATCCCAATTCATTAATTCGGACTGATTTATGATGGTTCAACATAAAAATATCAACTTGTTTTGATGGTCTGTTCTTGCTGAACCATAAGAAATTTCCATCATACTTTCTTAGAAATCAACTGTTGGGACGATCATGAACAACCATCATCCCAATGTATTAATTCTGACTGATTTATGATGGTTCAACATAAAAATATCAACTTGTTTTGATGGTCTGTTCTTGCTGAACCATAAGAAATTTCCATCATACTTTCTTAGAAATCAACTGTTGGGACGATCATGAACAACCATCATCCCAATGTATTAATTCTGACTGATTTATGATGGTTCAACATAAAAATATCAACTTGTTTTGATGGTCTGTTCTTGCTGAACCATAAGAAATTTCCATCATACTTTCTTAGAAATCAACTGTTGGGACGATCATGAACAACCATCATCCCAATGTATTAATTCTGACTGATTTATGATGGTTCAACATAAAAATATCAACTTGTTTTGATGGTCTGTTCTTGCTGAACCATAAGAAATTTCCATCATACTTTCTTAGAAATCAACTGTTGGGACGATCATGAACAACCATCATCCCAATGTATTAATTCTGACTGATTTATGATGGTTCAACATAAAAATATAAACTTGTTTTGATGGTCTGTTCTTGCTGAACCATAAGAAATTTCCATCATACTTTCTTAGAAATCAACTGTTGGGACGATCATGAACAACCATCATCCCAATGTATTAATTCTGACTGATTTATGATGGTTCAACATAAAAATATCAACTTGTTTTGATGGTCTGTTCTTGCTGAACCATAAGAAATTTCCATCATACTTTCTTAGAAATCAACTGTTGGGACGATCATGAACAACCATCATCCCAATGTATTAATTCTGACTGATTTATGATGGTTCAACATAAAAATATCAACTTGTTTTGATGGTCTGTTCTTGCTGAACCATAAGAAATTTCCATCATACTTTCTTAGAAATCAACTGTTGGGACGATCATGAACAACCATCATCCCAATGTATTAATTCTGACTGATTTATGATGGTTCAACATAAAAATATCAACTTGTTTTGATGGTCTGTTCTTGCTGAACCATAAGAAATTTCCATCATACTTTCTTAGAAATCAACTGTTGGGACGATCATGAACAACCATCATCCCAATGTATTAATTCTGACTGATATATGATGGGCCAGCATAAAAAAATTGTATTGATGGTACATTCCTGAGAACCAACAAAAATTCCCATTAAACCATCATGGAAATGAATAGTTGAACAATCATGAACCATCACGGGTCATCATGGATTGTTAGTCCATGAGAATGAAACTTCTGTTGATTGCTGATACTGAGTATGAAAGTAGCATTTTTCATCATGGAATGATGGAAGTTTGCAGGCATATCAAAAACCCTGAATGCATAATGTTGGATGATGGTGACCATCATGAATCGCGCTGAAACCAACCTAAACGATCGAAATGATTTGATAGGACCATCAAGAATTTTGACTTGGGAAACGGAAGAAAGTTCATTAAGTGAGGAGTGACTCCTAAAGTAATATCATAAGGAGTCATTCATGGCTCAAAATGTGCTGAAAAATTTACCTGGATAGTCATGAGAGTATAGATCAGCGTTTATCTAGGGTCAAATATTCTAGAATTGAATTTGAGTGAATGAAGCTAAGTTTATGTTTCTTTCAAAACCTAAACTTACAATTCCTTCAAAGAAAATTTGAATTAAAATTTATCTCGTTTCAATTCATAATAAAATATAGATATTTCTTAAACTTGGAATAATTTTTTTAATGGCAGACTCGAACACTCGTTCTTTGTTTCGGAAGATACCGGAAGTGCTGCTGTTAAATAACGCTAACCGATGTGGCACCTGTGAACCGAAGTCACGGAGGCAAGCAGCATTACACGCCACAATGCCACAGATATCGGCTCATAGGGTGGGCCACATTCACATATCACACAATAGAGAACAACACAGAGAGAAATATCTATGCCCTGAGAGGGATTCGAACCTGCAACCATTTTCTTCGCAGTCTGGTATGCTGACCGCTCGGCCAACAAAAAAAAAGTTATTTGTTTTATTTTCTGATTGAACTGCACGGTTCTTAGAAAATAACCAACTACCGAAATAAAACCTTTTATTTCGGCTAAAGTGAATTAAACAAATTAACTAAAGGTTAAACTGAATTTTAACCTTCTGACAAACAAGCTTTAAATAATGTCAGAAAAATTAACACTTAAAATAAAATAAAACTATATTAAATTAAGATAAAATAAATAAATAAAGTAAGAAATGCATAAATAAAATAAAAAATAAATAAATAAAATAAAAAATAAATAAATAAAGTAAAAAATAAATGAATAAAATAAATCTTAGAACATTATTAATTTAAATTTTATTCAATATTCAGGTGTCTCTCAAAAGGATAAAATAAAAATAATATAACTGAGTAATTACATTACATGTTTGACATAGGATATAATAGTTAGGTTGAGTGAAAAGTTTTAATTGTTTTTGATTAGCGGATTTTGCAAAATATTGATTGCACTAGTAAAAACGGATTTGTTTCCATCAAATTTTTAATTTGAATTAAGTCAGTTTAATTAAGTTAATTTAAATTAAGTTAATTGTCTTATTTTTTTTTTTGCTTTTATTAAATGAGTAACTTTCAAGTGAGTTCCATACCTTATGGAAACTATGTTTTCTCATTGTATTACACAGAAACAAAATCGGACATCAGCTCTCATGGTAGCAAAAATCAAAATTGTGCTTTACTTTTTTTTGAGAGGGGGAGGTAGCTTCATGTGAGTACAACTCCCCCCCCCCCATAAGAGGAAAGTATGGACAGATCATCCATCAGGGGAGCCATCACTCAGGGTCAAGATGTGACATTCCCCATCCACTATGTCATAAAAAGTCCCCGAATGCTTTTTCAGGAAATGAAATAAAAGAAAAAAGAGGAAACCACCTTGTTGAAGTTGTGGTTAATATTTACTGTTTCACGCCTTTTACCGATGTATCACTGATTGATTGATTGAAGGTATACACGCACCAGTTTTTTTCCTTTTTTTTTCAAACATCGTCAAAAAAAAAGATTGATGAAGCTTAAAAAAAAAAAATTCTGGGTAATCATTTTTTTCTTTTTTTGTGTGTGTGTAGTGTCATTTCTATTTGAATAGTTATATTGCATTGCTCCATACTTTTTTCTTCGAAATTTTATTATTTATACTTGATGTTCCTTAGCTGCCAATTTTTTTTCTTAAATGACCACGAGGGTTAAATAATGGAAATGATATATTTATTGTACAGAAGTAAACGCATCTAATAACTTTGGATTTATTAATCGAATTTTCACATACAAAGACTTAATCTTATAGGTTCGAAGGCCTGAAATATGTTAATTAATGAGTGCAGATTTTAACTTATGAGATCAAACATCTTTGAAGAAATGTTAAATTATAAGGCTATGCAATAGGGTTCTGAAAATAAGGTAATAAAATAGGGTTCCTATAGTTAAGGCATTAGAGAGGTCGAAAGTTTGGACCCCTTAACTTTTAGATCTCAAAATCTCTGATTTGAAGAAAAAAAAATTGCTGATACATTAGAATACATTATTTTAAGCAAATAAAAAATATGAAGAAATTATGGAATTAAATTAAAAATTTATTAAAAAAATTAATTTACTGCATTTTTACAACCTTATACTAAATGACACTACATTGTTGTATTTCTGCAACATTGTCAAAAATGATGCAAAGATTGAAATATTCTAAAATTTCAATTCAATCTATTCAATTCAATTCATTCATCTTAATTTTAAAAACTTGAATATTCACCACCGCCATTTTTCACAACTTTGTCAAAAATGAAGTAAAAAAAATGGACACATTGGGCGTCTCAAATTAATATTTAACGAATAAAAAATGTTACCAAAACCTGACGAGCCATCATTGAAGAAGATGATATTAAAACATCAAGATTAGTATGATTGTTCTTATAATTGCTTATCAGCGTTTATCTGACAATCAAGCAGGCTTAAACTGTTTTATTACTTCATGTTTTAATAGCGTTTTTTGAATTTTTCCTCCGTTCAATATTAATTTAGGACCTTTAATGCATTTAATTTTTTTATTTACTTCATTTTTGACAATGTTGCTAAAATATACTTTAAGGGTCGTGGTCTCGGAACACCAAGGCGTACCCAAACTAATGGCCACAACTGTGAAAGCACATATAACTTACCAGAACAAACAACTTTCACTAAGGTGGAGTCAGAAAGCATAGGGAGACTCGTTAAAAATCTGAATAGTGGAAAATAGAGCATAATAAAGAGAGCAATAGATATTTATAATTGGATACACTGCAACAAATACTCAAATGAGCAAAAACCAACTTTGCAGAGGTGGATCCTGCAGAAATTCAAGTTCCACCTAGTCTTGCAGCTACGGCATAATTCGCGTGTACGCTGGTCAAAGAATATACTAATCTTTCTATATTCTTTTCTTTGGTGATTGGATGGATAACATTAGACACAATGCTTTTCAGATGCTTCAAGGAAGAAAAAAAAATCTACAAAGAACGGATCGGAAGATTTGGGAATCAAAAAACAAAGACTCTCACTTTGTTTTCCGACCCCATATTGTATGTTTTTTTTAGGAAATTCTATTATGACAGTTTAGCTTCATTATTCCAATATGAATATAACTATTTCTTAAGTCTATACGAATGAATAGACTTAAGAAAACAGTGGTAACCATAAAGGATTCCAATCTTTAATGAGTGTGTTCATTGTTCTTTCACGCTGGTAGAAAATATTTCTCCCCTAGTGTCTTACCTACAGTATTAGACTCACTATAAGATTCTATGTAGCATTTAATTAACATTTGTAACATTTAATTATCAGTACAGTACAGAACCCGTTATCCGGAAAACAGAAAACCGGAAAACCAAAAAACCGGAACGAAATTCGATAAATTTTCCCGCCATTTTTAAAAATTTTTTTTTTTTTTCCTTATAAGATTTTAGGATTTTTCTTTTTTGAAAGATGTTCACCTTACCATCATTTTGGAAATAATCATTAGTGTATTACTTCATCGTTTTTTCTTCTTTTCAAGATTATTTCCAAATTTTTTTTTTAGTTGGGTTTAACAATAATAAAACGGCTTTTTGTAGCGATTCCGAAAACCGGAAAAATCAGTTATCCGGAATAGCGATGGTCCCAATCATTCCGGATAATCGGTTCCCTACTGTATATACTATACAGCTTTATTCATTTTATGTGACTGAAACTTTTTTTATGTGGTACTTGTTTACGTTCGTGTATCCAATTGGATAAATTAGACGATATATTATATAAATTAAATATGGAATATTATTATATCAAGCATTATATTAGTATAATATAATAATTAGATCCAATTATTTGAAGCACTGTAGTTTTTTTAATAATGACATAATTTTCACGAGTTTATAGGCAATACTTTTATATTTAAACATACATGTAATGGGTTTTTATTCGGGAGATTTTTTACATACTTCCCATTTGTATTTATTTTTAACGTATTGCATTACAGTGTTAACCGATTGTTACAGGAATGTAAATAAATGCTAACCGGTTTCATCCGAATAAAAACAATACAGTATCACCCGATAATCATAATTTTGCATAGAATCTTACAGTGCGTCTCATAATGTCGGTAGGGACTGTATTTTAAATCGAACTTTGACTCACGTTGATAGAAACCACTGCGATGGAATTCTTTTTTGGAACAATATTTTGTCACCACTCCAAAGTTGCTACAAGGGGAAAGGAAAAGTGATGGAGGAGATAGGGTTACCAACAGTAAAGAATCCTGTAATCAAGTCCCTCCAAGGACAAGGTAGGGGTTCGCTAATTCAATCAAGGGACCGGCGGAGGGGAACGTCTCCCTCAACCCTTTCCCTCAGGAGAGAGTGTTCTTCTTCTTTATGCCACCAAAACAATCACTAGAAGGGGATTCTATGTGAGTGATGAAAACATGAGTTTTAGGTACTTTGCACACGATGTTGTATTTTGGAATTGGCGGATGGTAAAGTGTAAAACTTGAAAGTTACAAGCGATGTCTTACATTTTCGCGTGTCAGAACTATAGGAAATTTTTCACTGATGTTCTTGTTACATTTTTCAAATAGGGAGAAGATGGTTTTTATGGATTTATCTTATTTTCCTTAGATTTTATGACTAAAAGTCAATTTTTTAACAGTAAATTGTAATACATAGTTGTTGTTTTTATAGCCGTAGCCGTTTCAGCACGCCAATAGCTGTGAGGGTAGTTTAGAGTGGGTAGTTTCGGACTTAAAGAGCGCGTTTTCAAAATCGTCATCTAATTTTAATTAATTTAAATATTCAAGTTCTTTTGTTTTTAAATAAAATGTTATTGCATTTCATTATCAATTTTGGTTTTTATAGACAATCATGAATTATTTAGCTGTGAAGATAATATTATGCAGCAGGAGGAAAAATCCACTCACTCAGTTTATTTCCAATATAAGTCAACTCATTAATATTTCAATTATATTTTTTTAATAAAGAAAACTTTGGAAAATGCAACTATAAATTACCAGTATGATAAAATCGACTGAAATAATAATATATAATAGTAATAAATTCTTTCAGAAATTTTTGCTTTTATTTTAGTCAAAAAGTCTATAAAACTTATAGATGCAATGTAAGTTATCGACCAAAATCCAAATTTATGTTAACTAAAAATAATAATGAAAATAAATTCTTATATCTACTGAAACAGTTCCATAGATACACTGAATTCAGTAGATACACTTATATCTACTGAGGCCTTATATATAAAATGTGTAAATAAATTATACTTTTGAGAAGAATTAAAAACAAAGACTACATTATCAACCTAACAATTGCGATCAGTGATGCAAATTATAATATTGCTTTTTCAGGCAAACTGTAATGTTTTTTTTTTCCCTCTCCATAACAAATTTAATTTATTACATTGTTTGATCATGAATCGTTTTTATCACGACTCATATCGGTTATTGTTTAAGTTTGAGCAATACAACCGATTAGGGTTTGCGCGTCGATTTACCGATTGTTTTGAAATTGATAACCGGTTGCTTGAAATTTTTCACAGGTTTCAATCTTTTAAAAAATTGTTACTGAAGCTTAAATAAATAAAACGATAGACATTTGATTTGGGTTTAAAAAGCAAAAGGAGAAAAAATTACGTAGAAGGTTTACAACAAAAAATGTCCGAAATGCACACCAGTAAGTGGGCCAAGCTTGTTATTCTTTTCGCCAGTGAGGAAGTTTTTCCATCAAATAAATTTAAGGGGCTTTCAAGTTCTTTCTAAGAAAATCCTTCATAACTATTACTATTCTTATCAATAGAATGCTCCACTTATAACAAGATTATATGCAACGAACAATTTTATAGTGGCGGAGCATTACATATCGTAGTATGTATAAACAATGCTTAAAAGCTGGATTTGCTGCGAGTACAGAAGGAAATTTTTATTTATTTACTTTCACCAAAGAAAACTTTGAAAAGGAAAATAACGGAGCGTTTTTAGCCGGGGAATTTTCCTCACTTTTTTTCACATTTTTTTCTTCCTTTCCACTTTTTGGCAATACATTTCGATAGACAAAAATACCAACCGTGAAATATGAAGCAAATTTTATTTATGGACAAATTCGTCAAATGACATAGCATTTCTGCGTGATGCATTTTTGATGGTGAGTGTTGCCATTTTGACAAAAACTTCAAGTGCAAACGATAAAAATTCTATTCGAAAATGACTAACCATTATAGGAGACTAATGTTTCCCAACTAACTTCAGCCTGATTATTGTCTTTTCCACCATACCTTTTTTTAGTGTTTGCATGCTCTCTTAGGCCCCTCTTTCAATTTTTATAGCGTTGCCTACTACGTCAATAGCCATTTTCTCTAGAATCAACGCAAGGTGTTCTTGCCATTTTTCTCCGTTTGGCAAACGATATTTACTCGCATTATCTACCACTTTACGCGAGGGACTGGAAAGGAGGAGAAAAAAAAAGAATAAAAAAAAAAAGAAAGCCGCAAGATTTTTGGAGGATGTATTTTCGAGGATGGAGAATAATACACTTTTATTTTCCCTTTCGCATTAAAATCCCTTGCTTATCCAGTAATATAGGGACGTAGCTTTTCCATGTATACAATGAAACGTACTTAGCTTTTATGTTCACAACCGAATACGGTTGCGAATAAACTTGATCTGCGGCTAAGGAATAAAAAAAAGCAAATTCAAAAACTCCCTCATAACGTGGGCGAGGAAGAAAAAAAAAAAATATAAAACTTAAGATATTGAAGTGCGAATGGTGCTTTTGACACTTTAGTAAATTTTATGACTCTTAGCTTTTTTATCGCGGAATTTTGATGCAAAAGCTGTTTTATGCGTCCCTTTTTTGGCCGAGCAGAAGTAATATACATTATGAGTATTACTTCTTCTACCGGCAATATAAATTACACAATTGTTACTTTAATGCTAAACAAATAAACACTTTAAAAAATGTATATTTAAACAGACATTAAATTTACCAAAAACTCAGATTAAATTTTAAAAAACGATGAGTTTGTTGATTAAAATTATGTACTTTTAACAGCAAGGTGTACTTTTAAATATGTAATAAGCCTGTATTTTTTCATACAGGGTATCTCATAGATATAAGGACTCACTTTAAGGAAGGTATACCACATAAAATAAGGCTTGAGACTTGCACAACAACCCGTGGCTGATAATGTCATCGTACGCCGCTAGAGACGCTTCCCTATTATGAACTTTCTGTTCGTGCGCCTCTGAACAGGTGCATTTATGAAGCTAAAACACCCTAATTTTATGTTTTCTAAATATTATTGTGAAAAATTGAATTCTAATAGGTTCAGAAATAGTTGTTTTATCGTAATTTAATTATTTTGGTGACTCATTTCAGAGTTAAGTTAGTTGCCAAACCATTTTTAACACTAGATTGTCATTTTAATTGATTGTCTAGATTGCTTTTTAATTTCAATTGGAAGAACAATGACGTATATAATGACACAATTTCTCAGAATTTTGTGACCTTTTGTACAACATATAATTTTCCTTTATAGTTAATATTTACTAATAACTTGTTGTATGACTGTAAATAATATAAAAAATATTAAAAATTAATTTTAAACAAATTTCGTTACACATTAGTTACATAGGTACATACTAAGTTTCAGTCTTTTTAGTGTTAAAGGAGATTTAATCTCTTCTTTTAAATTTTTTATTTTTAATAATGTCAATACACGTAATGATTTATATCTGGCAGCATCTAATATCTCTCGATTTTTTTTTTTTTTTTTTACTTCTGACATCAAAGCAAGCTGAAATGAAGATCTCGATTCTCAGGAGAGATTTTCTATAATTAATAAATAGTTAATATTTAAAAAAAAACACTAAAAATTGCAATAACTTTAAAAAAAAATGGAATTCTGTTTAAAAAAAAACTTGGGTTCAGTTCAAAATTAAAAATGGTTATTTCAACAAGTCAAATTTTAACTTCATTGTTGCCTTTCAGCGAGACGCAGATCGGCTTTCAGGGTATTTTTTACTACAAGTTTAAAAGTAGTCAATACTTTAAATAACTATCAAATATAATTTTTTTTATTTTATTTTATCGTACTCCGCACGTTTTTCTACATACCTTTGCAATTTCAAATTTCTAAGTTTTATAAATTTTGCACACCAAACGGAGCGCAACGAAAAGCTGAACCGCGGCAGCAGTAGCGCCGCTGTTCACGTTCTTTAATATAGACAGAAAGCAAATTACGGAGTACGCTACAACACTGTAAAGTTTTTTTTGTGTAGTTGTCACCATTTTTGTGGTAAAGATAAACTAATTTTTTTTTTTTAAAGTGACTAAATACTGACAATGGTTGTAATACAGTAAACTAAAATTTGTAGACAATTTTTTTTTGCGCTTTCACTGTTATAATTTTATTTCTCTTTTAAATTATTTTTTGTTTGTTTATTTATTGACAACACATATTTCTTTGAGTATTAGAATAAGTTTATGGCCCTAATGCAAAAACGTTTCCTTTAAAAACAAACAAATTTTTAGATATATGCTCGCACTAATTATTCTAAACAATTGATATTTTTATTATATTTTTTGCAGTTTTGTGCTTAAAACTCATCTCAACATCAAAAATTGCGGCAATTATACACCAAAATTTTTTGCAGTTAAGAATAATAAGGGACATAATACAGTATCAAAGTATTGTATCAATACCTCACGTTTCAATGTAGATGAAGAACTACTATTTGTTCATCATTTCAAAGCACAATTATTTTTTTTAAATAATAATAAAATCTCAAGATGTTGAAGACTTTTCTGCATTGTGGAAACAGAAAATAAGATAAAATGACGACTCGTGAACAAATGAGTTAACCTGATTTCATTTAGCATAAAACAATGTATCAACCATCATTCGAAGACGAAAAAAAAAAAAAAAACACATAAATAAATAAAATGAAAACTAAGGAGAGATGTACTTTGTCTTCACGTGAAGAAGTAATCAGTATTGTGAGGGCGTCAAAAACTCCCTTTTACCCAAAAAGTAATGCCTTTAAATCTTGTTTCCTTGAAAGCTTGTTTAGTAGAAGAGGAGGAAAAGAAAATATATTATGGTATATATTTTGCGTTACATATATCCTTCTTCCTGGTCAACACAGAATGTCATAATTTTTGAAGAAGACGGATCGCCAGACGCTATTACAAATGTGTCACCTTTAAACAAAATGGCAGTCCCTCCCTCGGGAACAACATACAGAAGAATGTAAAAACATAGATGGGAACAGTCCGAGTTCCTAAAAAGGGAACATAGAAATCGTTAACTTACAATTTATAGGTTGCATTTTTCCCGACTTAGCTTCTTGTAAAGTTCTAAAAAGTGCGCTTCACTGAATATGGTTCATAAGAGTAAGTAACAAGGTGTTCCGTAATGACTACCCTTAATACATATTTTTAGTCAAAAAGGAAGTTTAAAAAAGGATGCACATTAGGGACCGGAAATAAATATACAATTGGAAGGGGGGAATCAAAGGTCTAAGTTGGCACCAATACAGTCTAATTACTTAAACGTCTAATACAGTCTAAGATGGCACTGAAAATGCCATAACTTGTTTGATTGCCTGCCCGGTGAAAACAGAGTGATTATTAGAGCCACCTATATGTTTCATCAGGCAATTTGATACTTGCACTTCAAGAAGAATATCAACAAACCCACACACGTGATCTATGACGTCAGAGCCAGCTGATCGTCCATAAACAAAATGGCGAGTCAAAGTTGAGCTAAGTTTTTCAACATAAGTTAGAATGTTAATTTAATACAGTGCCTTATCGCACGTTGTTGTTATTGTCGCACATTGCACAATTTGTTGAAATATAATTCTTTCCCAGATTTATTATTTGTTTATGCATTTTATTATAACACGTGATATATTTTTGTTTTGTGTTTTAGCAACTTCATTGCATAATTAGTTTGTTTATGTTCTAAATGACTTCGTTCCCGTCTTTGTGTTAAGTAAGAAACATAGGGTGAAAGAATTGAAATCATCGTGAAGGATTATAGAATGTATCACTTAAGAGAATTGATACTTGACTGGGTAAGCTAACTCGAAATAGAATGGAAAGAACACAAACCAGAGTCTACGTTTTAACAGCCAATCAGACTCGAGATACCCACATTACCTCACTTACCCATTGAAGTGGTTTTGATACTTTTATCATTTTGAAAGATTGACAGATTTCGATAAAATTTTTGTTTTTTCGTCGCTTCAATACTCGCTGTTCAAAAAGATAGGCATTATTGAAACAATTTATTTTGAATGAAGTATAATTTGGTTATGAACTATCTACATGAAAAGAGAGAGCGAGGTTCAAATTCTTTTTCATCACAGGTTATAAATATTTAATGTGTCCTTTCTTTGCTTCAGGGCGGAAAATTAAGCAACTAGGGCTGCAGGTTTGTCGCGGCGCGAAATTGTCATCTTTTTTCCTAAAATCCGCGAATTTCTCAATATGTCTTGACTTGCGCGAAAATTGCTTAAAATGTGAATTTTTTTAATTTATTATTTTTATTAAGCAGAATTTTTTATTTTCCTGAACCTTAAATTGAACATGTAAAATTGATTAGATATTTAGGGGAGTGAATCAATAGCAAAATGACATGAAAATAGTTCAGAGATAATCACAATCTTGTCAACTAAGGTGGTCTTTCTACACCTAAGGAGGGTAATTACCTTCCTGAAGTCAGTAAGAGTACAAAAGAAATTAGAATCACAAAAGAAGGAAAATGTTATAAATCAAATCTTAGACAGAAAAATTGTTATACATGCTCAGGGGTCTGTTTAGAAGAAATTTAGGTCCGTTAACGGACCCTTCACAAAATATCTTTTCATAAAAACGGACCCTTCACAAAATATTTTAACTTAAAAACGGACCCTTCACAAAATGATTTTTCTTTTAATCGGACCCTTCACAAATTTTTTTATCTTCATTATTGTTTTTTTAATCGAACAGGCAAAAAACAGGGCAAAAAACAAGAAAGATGGATGTAAACGAATTAAGTTTTGTCTTCGGCAGACGATTCTTGGATTTTTCCTCCGAAATGAATATTCTGCGTTCAGCAGTATAGACTAAATATCAAATATTTGTATGCTGATTTTCCTTATTTAGAAGCAGCAATTGCTGTTTATTTTTGAATTTTTTTTTTGTTTTTTATTATAATTTTTCAGTGTCGAGCATAATCTTGTATCTATTTACAATTTAAAAACTCATTGAAAAAGTTTTTTGCAATAACCGGACCCTATTTGCACAAATTCATAAAAGCGGACCCTGTTTGAAAGAATTTGAGTAATTATTTCACAATTTCACTAAAACCGGACCCTTCACAAAATGTCTGGACAGACCCCTGATGCTATTGCACTGGGCAATGAAATTTCTACTGCCTCTCTACATATCCAGTTAATTTTTCCTAGGCGACTTCTTGTGATTTCTTAAATATGGATCAGTTTCTAGATGAAAGGGGGGGACTAGTAGTTACTACGGACTTGTATCTAGTAGTTTGAATGTAGAATGTTTGAGTTTTCACAGCAATTACTTCTTACAAAACAACGGTAAAGGAATTGCTCAATGGTGAAGGAAAATTGATCGAGTTTTGGACATCAAAGACTGAAAGCTTCAAAAGTGGCAATTCGAAGTTTGTCGGTGCCTAAAAACAGCGTTGACGCCGAAAGATCGTTTACTAAGTATAAAAATGTATTAAATGATGAAAGACGAAGGATAAATGAGAATAATCTGACAATGTACAATACATTGTACCAAAACTCTATTCATTTAAATAAAAATATTAATATTGCTTGAAATTCAAAGAAGTACTTTTGTTGTGTATTTTTAAGCTTTCTTTATTATTTGCCCAATTTCTGTCTTTTGCATCATTTATGTAATAAATTTTTTTAAGTTTAGAATTTGTGTAATTTTCAAAATTTCCCGCGAATTTAGGGTCTTTTTTCCCGCGACAAACTTGCAGCCCTAGCAATAGCCAATCTCGTCCCACACGCGAAAAAGCATATCTTATTTGTAAGATATTGAAATGTTGTTGTTAGATGTTATAAAATAACTAAATATGATTATGAAAAATAAATTAATTAGATTAATTAGTGGAACAAGAGTTTTCCACATTTTTAATGAGCGCAATAGCGGCTCCGAAACGTTTAATTTCAAAAGTGTGTTACTCTCATTCTATTATCAAAGTTGTTGATATTTTAGTATCACTTATTGACTAGACTAGTTTCGTCAGATGTTGAAAAATAAATAAATATGTTAATGAAAAAAAAATTTAGTTAATTATCTTAATTTTAATAATATTTTAAACAGTTTAATTAATTCCTTGTATTACAGTTTTTAAAATGATTGATTCTATTAACTCATTCGTTAATTGTTTGGTTGAAGTAACTTGATGTTTCAGATAGCGACATTATATCAATTTAAGCGTACAAAAATGTTGCTGTTCTTCCACCAAAAATCTTAGCATTAAATGAATAATTCCAAGAAACTGAAGCAGTAAAGATATCACTTGGTTAAAAAACTTCATTCGCTTCAAAAATATGCAGATGGAAATAAAAAATCAACATGTTTCAAGCTTTTGAAAATAGGTGCTTATAATAAAGATTTTCAAGACTTGAAAAATTTTCAAATGTTTCTTCTCGATCACGTTTGGCAAGTCTTAAGAATGGGAACAATTTCTTAAACGCTTGAAACATGTAGACTTTTATTTCCATTTGCAGATTTTCAAAGCCACTAAAGTTTTTTAATCGAGTGATATCTTAGTATTTTCGCTTTAGCGAATGCCTGGTACGTAATTTGCAGATGACCTAAGTAATTTGAGATCTTAATTTGCACATTAGCTAGATAATTTGTACAAAAAATGATTTAATTTTAACGAAAACATCAACCCCAAAATGTTGATAAAAACGTTTAATGTGCCTTTTTATTAGCATATCTATTTATATTTCGTAAAATAATTACTTAAATGAGATCCATCTTTTTAAATAACTGTGCGTTAATTTACGACCCCTAACGAGCATTTTTTTACTTCGTTTCTAAAAAAGATATATGTCAAGGGCGAAGATTAAGTGCATCTGAGGCTGTATAAATAGACTTTTTTTAAAATTTGCTAAAAAGCGAAGTACTTATCGAGAGACTAAAGCAACATTTCAATAATATCTTTCCAAAATTTTGAGTCATAGCTCCTATTATCAAAGATTATTTAGGAAATAATATTAATTTCATGTTAACTAGAGCGTAATAGCTAAAATACAGGATTTTAAGATTTTTTTTGCACTCAATAATACATGCGAACAATAATACTGCAGTATTTATAAGTTTAAATTAAAAATATTTCCCATTCATGATCGATATCAAATGGACTTGAATAAGAAATGTTTATATTTTTGATTTCATAATTTCGAATTGTAACAGACATATAATTTTTTCATTTATTTTAAAACGGTGAGCTCATACCAACAAAAACTGAAAATTAGAAAAAGAAATGTTTAAAATCTTTTACTTTTAACGAGGTTTACTTCAATAGTAGAAGTAATACTAACTAACTGTATAGCAGTATTATAAGTGGTCTAACTTTTAATTAATAATAAATTCTCATTGGCGAAAAAACTACTATACATTTTGCTTGTAAATGTAGGGAAACGATCGAAACTTGCATAGCTATCGGGTACAAAACTCCAGTAGAGATAAGTGCTCTATTTAGTGAAAAAGTGGATGAACCTCGTTGATTGCAATATCAAATAGTTCATCTAAATCTGCCATTTACTGCAAGTTAATGAAACTTAGCAGTAAATGGCAGATTTTCCACATTATTGCAGAAAAAAATTCAAAAGAAATAGCAGCGCTTCTTCTCAAACATTATGAGACAAATGGTTGAAAAATACTATTCTGAATAAAAGATTAAAAAAATTTTTTAGATTAAACACACACAAAGAAATCAGCCAAAGAATAATTTCAATTATAAATATTTTATTTACAAAATTCATCTTAACAAATAATATAATTTTGTATAATAAACAACCTACTTTAAATTTAATAAATGATTAAAAAAAAATACTTTGACGACAAATAAAAATTTAAACAGCTAAATCAAACACTGTCTTAAATGTATATCATAAAATAAATGAGAAACTCTAAAAACATCAGTTCATAAATAATGCATTCAATAAATATTTAGTTCCAAAATATTTAGATTGAGTTTTTTTTTATTCTTGTTACAAAAAGTCCTTTTATTTAAAAATCTCTTAAACAGATCTTCAAAAAATAATAATAATAATAATTAGTTCATTATTTCTTGTAATGGTAGAGAATTCAAAAAAGCTTTGTTCTTAAATTTTCAGTCACTCATTTCCTTTTTATAACAGTTTATTGAGAAAAATATTATTTAAATTACAAATTTTTATAGAAAATTTAAATTTTCGGAGGATAAAATATCTTGAAAAGAGGAGGATTCAGCAATGCATGGATTTCCCCCCGCTAAGTACCATAATTTGCAGAGTAACACAAGGAAACAAAAATTTAATCACACAAGATTACACACATGAGGATAAAATCTAATTTAACATACATACTTAATTATTGGCAAGTTGATAGAATGCATCAGACCAAAGTTAGAAACATTTATGGTGATAGCAGTGTGGAAATGATAAGCACGTGCAGTAATAAAAAATTTTTTTTATTCTAACAAATTTAACCAGCAACCTAAAACACATTAAACAACACGTCTATACATGCAATATTCAAAAATTCATACTCGATCACTTAATTAGAGGAACATGCAGAGAGATAAAATTTTAAGAAGTGCATTTTAAGTTTTAAAAACTCAATTTTGTAAAAATGATTCGAAGGTGTTTTATAAATGGCTCTATTAGAGAATTTTAAGCTAAAAATTGATCAAAATTAACCTAAAAATTATCAAGAAGGGAGGAAGAAACTATGCAAATTAAAACATAATAAATTCATTTGTAAAAATTTTCATGTAATCTATTTATTAAGTTTTCAAATTTATGAAAAAGTTATAGCTTCATGAATAATTTTAGTTTTTAAAATTACGAGCTTTAATAAATTTTAAAATGAAAACAAATTATATTACTTGGAAAAAAAATCATGAAACTGAAATTATTATATAACATTATTAAAATAATTTAATTAAAATCATTAAATTCAAATAAAATCATGAGTACAAAAATTAACAATAATCGATTACGCCAAATTTTTTCAGAAAAAAATATTTCAATGAAAGCTAACATACTTGTAGAAATAATCACAATGCATTTAAACATAGATGATAGATAGACTGTGAAATTATACAATTTTCAATTATTTTTACAACACGAAAAGTCACTATCTCCTTTAAAATCAAAAATTTTTTAATAAAAAAAATACATACATTATTAATAGGATGATAGAAAGTGGTGATAATAATTTATTCTCGAAACAGTTAATCAAAAAGACTTAGGTTTGAAACCAAAGATTTTTCCTCTTGCTCGATGTATTTAATAATATCTAATTCTTTTAATCCATCTGTTATGCTAGAAGATGAATTATCAATAGATTCAGCTTTGTTAGCATTCTCAGAATCCAAATCAGCAGATCCAGTTTCCGACCTTTTTGAGGTTTTTGGTGGCGGTTTTGGTTTCAGAGGTGGTTTTGGTTTCATCCCTCCTACACTTGGTTTCGGCGAAGTGACTGGCGGTTTAGGTTTTGAAACATTTTCATTCTTGTTCAAAAACACTTTACGGGGCAACACCTATACAACATATGCAAGTTTATTTAAAACTTTCAATCAATCATATTTTATTTAAAAGTATTTTTTATATAAATTAAAACAATCAAAAAAATAAAAATTCAAAGTTGCAATTTAGTAAAACTAGTACAACATGCGAATTGCTCTTATTTCGTAAGATGAATGCTTTGTACCATTTGGATTAGAAATCAGGAAATTTTTTTTTTTTTTGAATAAGATTAATGTGAAAAATTTTGAAATAGGTAGAACACATTTTTGTATTAATACTTATATAAATCAATAAAAAGTACATTATGCTTTACAATTAATCATGCATAATTAGAGCAATGATTACTAATGGGTTATTACTAGAGCCCGGACTTTGATGACCTAAAAAATCTCAACTAATGCCCTTAAAAAGTGCAAAAAATGCCCTTAAAAATGCAAAAATTGCGCAAAAAATGCCTTAAATAAAGTAAAAATATTGAATTAAAAAAATGTTTTGCTCTTCAAAATTATTATGAGTCATTTAAAAGATATAAAGCAATGCAATACTTGTTCTACGCTCATTAAAGTTTGAAAAATATGTTTTATATCCTAAAATAACAAAAAAAAGGAAAATATATTGACACCAAAATATTTTTATTATATGTATAAAAACTTTAATGGATATAACAACTTCCATCTCATAATATTACTAAATATCAGAATTACATTGGATTATTAAATGTTTTTTGATAATTTGAAATGTAAACGAGCGTCTCTTGTCTGAAAGTAAATTTTCATTCCTGCAAAAGCTTCTTTCAACGTCTACTGATGTTATAGGTGCGTACTTGAAAAAGACGGTCTTACTTACTGACAATTCTTCTTCAATTTGTAAAGATGTTGCTTCACCTGTTAATATCCTATAGATTTTCTTTATTGTTTGGAAGCCAGTGTAATAATGAAAATTGATAAAAAATAATAAAAATTGTAAAAAATTAACAGAAAACTTAAAATGCATTAAAATGCAAAATACGCCCCAAAATTTCAAGAAAAATGCCCTATAAATCTAAAAAAATGCTCTAAAAGACAAAAAATGTCCAAAAATGCAAATGTCATCAAAATCCGGGCGTTAGTTATTACTAATGGGCTATTCGTAATCATTGCTCTCAGTATGAAAAAAGTACAAACACTATAGGTCCTTAACTAATATTCTAATATTTAAGCGAGATATCGTAACAAAAGAAACTGAAATTAATCTATTTAAGAAAAAAAAAATTGAAATGGAACAAAATGTCGAATGAATTTGTCTTTTATTCTGGCACGCATGCGAAAAAAATTTTGACCCACAAAAATGAATAATCCTGTTTTAAATAATTATTAGTAAGCTTATAAGTAGGAAAAAAAATATTTTTACGCATACTTACAATATATATATATATATATATACAGTGGAGCATCGTTTATACGACGAAGGGACCACCGAAAAACGTCGTATAAACGATAACGTCGTATAATCGATTTTTACTTCTAAAACTGAAACTAACTCTGTTTTCAGTTAATTTTAATGTTTAACGTGTTGATTTACATACATTTCTAAATTAGACAAAGCAAAACAAACAAATAACCAAAGAAGAAAAATTGCAGTGAGCAATTTGAATGCATGTTACCTTTAATTATATTTTCTTGCTATTGATCTCTACAATGCTTTGAATAGCGAGTTGAACTTACTGCTTTCTATGACGCAATTTAAATTTCTAATCACGGCCAAATCTAATGGCTGAAGCACACTTGTGCAATTTGCAGGAAAAAAGAGAGCTTTTACATTTTCCAAAATAATTAGTATCGATGGGTACGCTGGACATAGGTCGATAAATAGCAAAATTTTACGCTTTTGCCTCTTCATAATATTGTCTAGTTTTTTCAGTCATCTAGTAAAAATTACGGTCGTCATCTAAGCATTCTTGTTGTCACTCTTTTCTGTATCATTCATGTTGGCAAATTCCACCCTTTTTTAAAATACACAAGAAAAAATAAAAAATTAAATAAACGTGAACAAAATCTAAAAACCGACGTATAACCGATTCTGTGCGTCGTATAAACGATATATTTTTACATTAAAATGAATAGGAATGATTTGGGACCACACTAAAACGTCGTATAAATGTAAACGTCGTATAAGTGATCGTCGTATAAGTGATCGTCGTATAAACGATGCTCCACTGTATATATATATAAAATATTTTTGACCTACGAAAAAAAGACTTCAATTATAATTCCGTAATGACAGAGTTAACCTATAAAGCAAATAAAAAAAATAAATAAAATAATAATTTAAAGTGACACACACACAATAAAAAGTACGGTACTTCCGCTTAAGAAGATACACAATACGGCTTGGCACATTCTGTATTATCTGCATCAGTAATTTAAAACACAGTTAAGACCAAGTTCAGGTAAAGCAAGAGAAAACCATGAGGTTTCAGGTGCTGAAAAAGTGTTTTTCTCAAAATGCAGACAAAATAGAGCAGGATTACGTTCGCCAATGCGTTTATCCTGTCATAATTTGTTTGCTTATATTTTGAAGAAGAAAAGAAATCTTTTTCAGCACTTGAAACCTCATGGTTTACGTGAACTTACCTTTTTATATACTTTAAATTACTAGTGCACGTAAAGCAGAATTTGAATAGATACGTTTCTCCCGTGGTATAGTGTTCTCCTAAGAATAATTAATTCTGTAGAGAAAAGGGCCAGCCAAAAGAATCTTTCTGCTATTCTGATAATAATGATAAAAAAAAGAAGAGGTTTCTTATGCGAAAAAAAACAAAAAACAAACATAAAGTTGAAATACCTCTGGTTTTTTATTCTCGGTCATTTCTATCTTCCCTAAAGATTTCTTCCTTGGCAAGGGTACGGGTTTTGATGAGATAGTTGGTTCACTACTTTCTATCTTGACTTCAGATGGAGGAGGAACAATAGGTAAGGGCGACAAGTCCAGCAAATCATCCAAATTTTCCTTTGAGCTGAAACAATTACTACTTAACTATTCCGTGGAAGCAATTCATTGATTTTTAAGCTATCACAAGAACAAGTAAATTAGAATTTAGGAATGTGTCACTCTCTGTGTTAAAGTTATTTTAATGCTCATGCTGGGCCTGATCAAAAAATGCGGGGGTCCTAGGCACAGAACTTTCTTTATCTCTTCCTACCTACCACGCTTGTCACTAAGTGCCACACTTGAGTAATTTGACTTCAGATTTTTATATTTAGTTATTTAAAATTAAAATATTTGAGCTAAAATAATTTTGACACTGAATGTATTTAATAGCCTAAACCTACAAACAAAGAATAAAATGGGAAGGCCACGTAATCAGAATGGATGAAGACAGTACCACAAAAAGTTTTCAATGCCAGACCAGTTGTCACACGAAAAAGAGGCAGGCCGAATTTGAGATAGATAGATGGCCTAGAGAAAGACCTTTCGGTCTTAAAAACTGGAAAACACTAACAGGAAAAAGGTTAGCCTGGAAAAAACTTCTTGAGAAGGCAAATGCCCACCTTGGGCTGTCGAGCCATTGATGATGATGAAATGTACTGATCGCAGGGCTTTAGTAATAAATGATATTTTTAACTGCTGAATAAAAATAGATGAAATATTGACTGAGTCATGTCAATCCGATCTTCATTTCTAGACAACGATTCAAATAAGTTTATTTTAAAATCATATAATTTCGTTCAATTCTTTTGGTTTTAAACTCTCAATTTAGAAAACAAACAAAATTAAAAATGTAATAATAACAGAGTAAAATAAATAATATAGATAATACATTTCAATTTTTTAATATTTATTAATAATTTATTAATATTTTACTCTGAAAAAGGCAAAAGCTGAACACGGTTAACTTTAATGAAACATTTATTAATAGATTCAGCATAAGAAATAGTCATTGGACCACGAGACCATTATCCTCGAAAGAATCATCCGTCCAACTTCTTCATTCAGCAGCGCCCCTGTATTGAACTTCGATTGATTTCAATGTTTAAAAAACTATCTAATTAGTTATTCTTTAACTTGCAGTGCTGCGTGCAGCCAACTTCCAGCTTTCGATGTCGATAGTATTAATTGTTATACCTTCCCTAGCAGCAAAATATCTTGGGCCCTCATTGAACGAACACTACATACACGAAACTTGGCCCTATGTAGAATTGTCCTATTCATCCGGTATTTTATAGTCACTTTTCAACCCATATCGGCCCTATGTAGAATTGTCCTATTCACCCGATATTTCACAGCCACTTTTCAACCCATATCGGCCCTATATAGAATTGTCCTATTCACCCGATATTTTACAGCCACTTTTCAACCCATATCGGCCCTATGTAGAAGTGTCCTATTCACCCGATATTTTACAGCCACTTTTCAACCCATATCGGCCCTATGTAGAATTGTCCTATTCACCCGATATTTCACAGCCACTTTTCAACCCATATCGGCCCTATATAGAATTGTCCCATTCATCCGATATTTTACAGTCATTGTTCAGCTAATATAAGCCGTATATTGATTGTATATAGCCCGATATTGGCCTCCTATAGGACCCCTATTTAAAAAATCTAGACATCCCAATAGTGGTCCCTCGGTGTATGTTCATATAGGAACGCCCATTTTGAGACCCACCACTGGGGCCAAGGTAAGATGGTTGCTAGGGTTTTATTTTATTAAATTTGTTAACTTAATTATTGCATTTTCCCCGTCTTTGCCCCACAAATCACTAGTAATAATGGAAAATGAATAAGCAAACAAACAGGTTAAGGAAGTTTTAAGTAACATTTCCTGTTTACGATTTTTTTTTTTTAAATTAAAAAAATAAAATAACGCAACATAAATGGAGATCTTTCAAGAACCACCATTACTCATCCACGCAAACTAGCGTGAGCTCAACTTAAATGCGCCATTCTTTCTTATTCTCTCCCCTCTATACTGCATGAAAACTTCTGAAATGCAGCATCAAGTTCTGATCAATCAGAAAAGACGTCTCTCTCTTCTTTTTCATACTTAAAAATAATATTCATTTCATACTCAGCCGATGTAAAACAGCCGCGTCGAAAAGTCTTTTTAACTTCTTAAAAGCATAGAACGTGACATTTGATAGATGCATCATGCATATTTCTTTAATCAGCCATGCATCACACCGTTTTTGTTGTAGCTTTTTTTTTTCAGGAGTATAAAAACTATTTAACTCGGAGAAGAAAAAAAGACGTAAGAAAAAATCTCAATAATAATAAAGACTACAAAAGTCATTGGTTATTAGTATACTACACCATTAGTATAGTATTTTTTAAGGGTTCGGTCATCACATGATAAAACGCTTTGTAGCGAAAAATGTGACATTTGCTGTGGCAGTTATTTTGGATAACTGTTATTTTGACATTAAACATATTTGAAATGTTATGCATTATGTGAGCTCATAATTTCGAATATGAATAGGCATTTAACTCATCAAAGATAGTCGAAAATTTCTTTTTAAATTCATTTAAAAAGAGAGCTCTGAATAAAAAAAAAAGAAAAAAAGAACACTTTAGAACAAAAAAAGTTTTGAACTGATTTCTATTAAAGAGGTTCACCTCATTATGCATTAGTAATACTTATTTAAATACTCAAGCAAGCAAGCAATAATGTGTACAAGAACTCTATTTCAACAGGGATTTTTTCAGGAATCTTAGGGAATTTTCTAAAAAGTACAAAAACCAGGAGAATTTTAATTAAACCAGTAGACTAAGAGAAACTGGCAAAATCCAGTAGTCTATTGGAAAATCCAGTACAGTTGGCAGCTATGTGTTTGTTTAAGTTCGGCTCACCTTCAGAGAGAAGGTTTCTTTGCTAATTATGAAAATGGCTCAACAGGTCATAATGAAAAAAAAAGACAGAATTTTGTAAAAATAGAAAGCATGTGTTATCAAGGCGAAAATTGTCAGCCAAATTTAAAAAAAAAAGTTTCATAACATTCTAAAATATTTTATCTATTTATCCGTTCATAAGTTCAGACAATTATTTATTGCAAGATAGTAGACAAACATTTGAAATAAATATATTTCAATTTAAGATACTTAGATTGTGATTTTTTTCTCTAAAGGTGAACGAACTTCGAAAAACACCCTTAAAGAATTTGGCAAATATTGCGGTTCATTTAATTTGTAATAAGGTTCAATAGTTCTGAGCTTGACGTCGAGATGGCTTAAAATATACCCCTATTCTATTAGTTTCAGTTAATCTGATGAATCTTTAATTTTTCACAGTTCCTGATGTTTATTTTTGTTGCAACAAAAATGTAATGTTGCAAAAAATTTTCAAAACTCTTAACACCGAGGAAAATAAAGAAACCACAGTTTGGGTGTCTTCAACTCGAAGCAGAGCTTTAGTTTAGCTCTATAGGAAAATAATTTATTGAAATTTGGACAAAATTTAACCTGACAGTCATGAATAATTGCTACGATCTGACATTCTCGATTGTCAAATTGCAGGGCTAAAGAGAATAGAAGGGCTGGTTCACTCCTTTGAAGTATCTCTTGCCGCGCCGATCCTCCCACGTCACTCTAGTGTCGTCACTTTGGCGCAAAGCTCGCACTTTTACTTCAAGAACGGAGCGTTTGGCCTTACTAGCTCTAACTAACATTGGATCATTTCTTTTTTCGAGATATTCTAAGACATTTGTTATTTTCTATAATGACTTTCCTCAGTTTTTGCAGTGAATTTACAAGAATTTAAAACTATTATCGAAATGCCAGTTTGCGCGATAACAACTTGCAAAAATTCTGATATAAAAACAAAAGGAAAAAGTATAATTTTTCGCGTGTTCCCTAAAGTAAATGAACAACTATGTAAAGAATGGATTCCGAAATGACACAGTTAATATAAAACAGCAATACGTTTATTCTGTCGTAAAGAACTTTTATAAAAATTCATTATCTAAATAGAAACCGCCTCGTTACTTCATAAAGAAAGGCAGGTGAAAAGAATTAAAAAATAGATAAAGTCAAAGAAAATTAAAATGTAAGTAAAAAGTATAAATAAAATATATAGTATATAGTTGAAATTCTCCTAATTTCATAACATATTTTTTAATGTAGTTATTCTAAATATTTACAATTTTTTTTAAAAATTATATTCTCTTCAATTTTAATATCTATAAATTATATCATCGTAAATTTAAATGTCTATAAACAATTGTAAAATTTCTAATGTCATTATGAACCTAAATTATTATTTTGTTTCAGTAATTAGCGTTTAAGGTTGATGTTTCCTAATGATGAAGTATGAACAGATTGCTATTAACGACATATTTTAAAATCAGGGATTCTAAATTTAACTTAACTTACCTTTATAAAAGAATATGTAGATAAAAAAAGTGTCGATATATGCCTTCATTTTTCTTAATAGTTAAAGTTAAAACTGAACTTTTTAAAATAAAGTATTTATCGTGTCATTTTCACCAACTAGCAAAACATTTTTATAAGTTTAAAATGGTATTTTTTTAATATAATAACCAAGAAAGTTTTTTTTGAACTATGTTTATGAACGGAAATAATGTGTTAATTACGTAAAGTTTGAAGGCTAATAACCAGAAAAAGTCTAACTTATTTTTACAAAGAGAAAGATGCAAAGTTATCATATCTTTGCTTGCGATCTCCGAGATCTGTGGACACAGTGACGTCATGAGGAGGGAAATCGTAGCTTCAGCTCTAAGAGCGGAGTGAACTAGCCCTTGTATTCTCTTTAGCCCTGGTCAAATTGTCGAATCCGCCATTTTGAAGTTGATCTTCGGAACTAAAATGAATGACATTAAAATCTATACAAAATCACTTAGTTTTAAAATATTAAACAATTACATCTTGTACTCGGGAGTAAGTGGACTGAAATAAATAAATTTTGAAAAAAAAAAAAAAAAAAAAACCATTGTCATGCACTAGCGTTTTACATTAAGATATACTTGAATTTATCTTTCGTGTTCTATACTGTTCTAGAATAAAAATTTGTATTCGCAAAGTTCCCCCCCCCCCCCAAATGATTAAAGGAAAAAAAATCACCCTACATTAAATGGATCAATTACGCAGACGATACACAGAAAATTCATATACTTTTTGGGATATATATATCTTCATCTATCCGAATTGTCCATTTGGTGAGGTTTTTCCATTTTTCGAACAGAGTTCATACTTAGAAATAAGAAATATTCTCCCTGACTTTTGCAGGTAGATTTACGAAAAATTCCGGCGAAACTTAAAAAAAAAATTTAAAAAAACACGTCAATATTCTCAAGGAAGAGGTTTCAAATTCCTAACTCCAGCATCCACTCGAACACTTCCGCAGAAAAGCTTTAAGAACAATAGAATCTCGATGATACACTTCATGACGGTCTCTCTTTTTTCTAAATCCTTAATTGCGGAAGCGGCGTATATTAGGGATGCAAACGGGAGTGAAATAGGATAGGGTGTCAAATTTCCTCACAATTCTCGGTTTTGGAGAAAAATTTCGCTGTTCCCTAACTTTTTTTTCTTTCTTTCGATTCTCGTCGTCCCTGATAATTCCCGTTGCGTACGGACCTTGTTCGAAACTCTTCCGACAGGAAAAATAAAAAAATCCATATTTTAAGTACTTTATCTACGAAGCAAAGCTTCAATTTTTTTTAACTCAAAATATCATCTCGCATTAATGAATTATGTGGTTTTTTAGAATGGTCAAAAAAATTTAAATATTTTGAATGTCATAATATTTTTTTTAAAAATCACCAATAAGGCAAGATTTTTTCATTCAAATAAAAATTATCAAAATTAATGACAAATCCGTAATTTTTACAAGTTTTTATGTAGATTTAGAGTAACTTTTAAAATAAGAGATCACAAACGCTTGTCATTTCCACAAAACCGTAACTTTTCTTCGTATGGACCCTCCGATTTAATTTCCGATTTAACAACACAGTAAACTAAACTTGACCTAACAGTCTCAAATAACTGTTGCAAACTGACAGCAGCTATGAAAATAGGGAAGTGACGATAAATCTTACAAAAAGCAGCCTTAATAAATGACAATTCTCAATTTGTACAAGATTTCGACGAGCCCAAATAATGGAGTGGTAGAGTTATTTTTAAAATACTTAAGTATCAGATCAAAAAATGCTCTTTTATTCTCTTAAAACTGTGGCTTTTCTAACTTTGTGCTACTTTTATAATAAGCTCAGGTAAATGAACCTAAAAAATCACGTATTTCTAAGAACAGATTTTCAAAAAATGTTCGAATAACACTCATAGAATCATTTTGGAAGAACAAATATCTGAAGTTTCTGAAAACTTATGAAATGCTATGATTATACTCTCATCTGCGAACTTATCTCTGAAAGGACATAGCAAAATAACGTCCCTATATATCAACATCAAATCTCACACACAACTGTTTTCCTCGCCAAGGAATCATTTTTCATCGTTGGTTTCCCAAAAACGGGATAGAGAAACGGCATCCTATCAATTTAACCCAATCTTCCTTTTGTGGAAGGTGGAACTCTCAAAGATAAAACAGCATTAAGCAACATTTCTTTTACTGAAATCATGGTTGATCATCATTTGAGCTGACAGCAGTCGGGACAAAAGAATAATGGCGCCCGAACACTGGCGACTAGAGCGCGATATTTCAGCTGTAAGGGACATCCGCAAAGTCTTATTGAATTAAATGCAACAGGCAAAGGAATCATCTTCTGTTTTTGGAAAGAGCGATTGCACACCACCTCCGAAGTTTCTACCCTCGTCTCATCTCATGAAGAATGTCGTTAAGGGGGGTGGTCGTATCATTCGAGAATGTTCGATACTAGGTAATAAATATAACTAAAAATATGAGGGATTTTTTTATTTTTATTTTTACAAATAACAACTTTATAATAAGCTATTAAGAAAGGTGTGATGGTAATTATTAGATTTACGCAGACGTCCGAAAATTATTGCTATGGAAAACTTAGGCAATTTATTAAAGCCAGTTTTGTGACCGCTTCCTTTTACCAAATTTTTTTTTGGAGAAAAAAAAATTCACAAAAAAACAACATATTTTTTTACTTCTTATATTTTTTACTTATATTTTTTTACTACAAGGAACTAAAACAAAACATAATACACAAGTTGAAATTTTGATTTTTTTTATAAAAATATTAATTTACATTACAGTAAATAAGAGTAAGAAATATTTAATTTACCTTCAGTTTACTATTCCGATTTATCTCGGGCAAATGAATAAAGTTAAATATTAGTCTTTGTATGATAGTTTTTAAAACAAGGGACAACAGAAAGTGATAATTTCCAAAAGCCAGCTATTTTTTTTTCTTTGTAACTTTCAGGAACTTTCGAATATACAATCGCACAAAACACGTATGCAGCCAACAGCAAAACTCCCAAACAAAACTTGCCTAACTTCCAATCAAAGCAAATTATTTTTACTTGCTTCCGATCGAGTAAAAATGTGACCAGGGTTCCCACTCTTTTAACAAAGCAAAAATTAAGCACTTGTAAGGACATTTTTTTTAAAAAAACTTTTTGCAAAAATTAAGGACTTTAAAAACAGTATAATTGTTTATCATCGAATAAACATATGCCAACCAGTGACAGTGCAAATTATTTACATTTCTAAAACAAAAAATTAAAAATAATAATAATAAACAATTTTATTATAATGTAAGCACTGATATAATTGTATTAATTAACAGGGCTAGCCAACGAAATACCAGGTAATTTTTGTAAACGCGGGTCGGAATTTTTAAAAATATTTTCAGATTATTAAAAGTTAACGCCATTCAGATCGTAAAAGTTATGAAACTAATCTGCATTCCATTTTGAATGATTTCATTGTAACTGAATGGTAAAATTTAGCGCAGCTATTTTTTCATGAATATTAAAATAAAAAAAATTAAAAACAGTATATTAAGTTGCAATGTTAACTGAATAAAATGATTATTAAAATCTAAGGACCATTTAGTTGAGTAGACTTAAATTTTTATGTAACAATCTGCTTATCCTTAGGAAATAAAAATAATAGCGTAACAATCTATAACTTTAAAAAAAAAATTTAAGTCCTCAATGGGTTCCAATTATTTATAAAACCTACCTTTCACTTGATAGGAAACGTGGTTAATACCTGCTTGAAAGTAAACCTCCCACGATTCGCAGGAAAAAAAAAGCAATGCGTACCTGTAAAAGTCCTGAGGATTCATGGAGTTGATAATTCACAATTGATTATCTATCAAGCGTCTGAATAAATGTTTCATTTATATGAACACCTCAAAGATTATACTTCTGTTCTCTTTTCTTACCCCAGCTGTGTTAAATACATGAGTCTTCAAATTGATAAGAAGTGAGGTCGAAGCATTGAGAGCATTTAAGACGACTTCATTGCAACTTGAGGGGGTCTCATAACCGGTGTGGTCCAGATGAAAAGATCAATATATGCTGCTGTCCAAATGATTTCACAAGAGCAATCACAAGAAAATAACATTTCAGAGCAAAAAGGACTACCCGCGTCCGGTTACGCGAGTGTCCATAACAGGAGGTTTCGCTACATATATATGTTCAAAATGTAGAGAAAGCATGGAAAAAATTACAAAATGAAAAAAGAGAAGAAAATTATTTAAAAAAAATATATAATAATAAAAATCCCTCAAAAAGGAAAAAGACAATATTTTCATCAGCTCACACGATTATATCCACAAAAAGGAGTGCTTTCCAATATCTATAATAAACTTATTGATTTTCTTCTTTTTGTGCTTTCTCTCTCTCTCTCTATATATATATATATATATATATATATATATATATACAGGGTGCGTTCTGAAAGTAATGCGCATGATTTTATTGCGACGCGACTATCAATCGCAGCGCACTCAGATTGGTCTAAAAATGTGGTAGGGAATTTGTCCTTCCAAATACGCCTGGTCTCAGGTCACTCCGAGTAGTAGGAGCGGTAGGACGTGTCTTTGCGCAAAGTCTTTTTTTCGATCGAGTCACAGCGTGATGGAGTGTTCGCAGGAAAGCGATAAAGTTTTGTGTGCGGTTTGGGAAGAATGCGACGGAAACTCATGACATGCTTCAAGACACCTTTAAGGTGGAATACATTTCGAGATCTCAGTGTGGAAGGTGGCATATGGCCTTCAAGGAGTGTCGGGAGAAGGTCACCGACGAGCCTCGTTCTGAACGCCCAACAATAGCCCGAACAGATGAAAACGTCCAGCGTGTGCGTGAAGTTTTGAAGTCAGACCGTCGGTTAAGCATTCAGGCAATCACCAACACCCTGAACTTGTCAAAATGTGTGGTACATGGGGTTGTGAAGGAGGATTTGCAAATGAGAAATGTCTGTGCGAAGCTTGTGCCGAAGGTGTTGACGGAGGAGCAAAACCTATCTGACCCAAAGTAAGACCCCCTTGGTGCCCCAGCCTCCCTATTTCCCTGACTTGGCACCGTGTGACTTTTTTTTGTTCCTGCGACTGAAAAGAGAGCTGAAGGGAAGGCACTGGGAGTCGGTAGAGAACATCCAAGCTCATGTTACAAGGTTCCTGAGAGGCAATCCTGTCGAGGAGTTCCTGGGTGCCTTCCAGGCGTGGCAGAATCGTTTTCGCAAGTGTATTGATGCACAAGGGAACTATTTTGAAGAATCTTAACCATTTGTACCCATAGGATCAATAAATCTATTTCTCCCAGAATATGAGCATTACTTTCAGAACGCACCCTGTATATATATATATATATATATATATATATATATATATATATATATATATATATATATATATATATATATAAAATAAGAATTGTTGTGTCGGGATTGCGACGAAAGTCTAATGTAATAAAAGCCGAGATCAATTCGACGCAAGCAGAATAAAAGTTCGACTGTGAGAGGATTTGGGCTAGTCGGTGATTGGGTGAGACATTTTGCCTCACATTATAATAGGCTGTTCTACACTTGGGAGATGGACATGAATCGGAAACACCATACTTTCAACCGCTCTCCTAACACAACTATATATTTTCCAGTTTCCCGCTCAAGAATTTGTCAAAGAAAACGCATCTTTATTCAGAAAACAAACAAACTTTTGTGACTAGATTCATAGCTCCAAGTGCCGTTTGCACTAATTAATTGGCGTATTTAAGGCTAAGCCCTTGAATTATTAAGATTGAATCCTAGTACGTGAAGGGTGGATCATTAGATCTAAAGTTATTTAAGGTGCCCACTTTCCATTTTTTTTGCACTGTACAATACCAAAAACATTGAAAATAAACAAAAACAATGGTATACTTTTACCTCTTTTTTTTAAAGTGAACATAAGTATTTTTAAAATGGCATAAGAAATATAATTCTAAAATGTTCACTTTAGATAAAGATCATGTGGTTTATTTATTTCATCTGGAAAAAATAAGTAAAAAAAAATAAGTCAAAAACTCTCGAATTAAAAACTCATATTGCGTAGCTGTTTTGGTTATTCAATAGCTTCGCTTTGATATTATTTTTTGGCTTATCAACTCAGTAATTTTTTTCAATCTTCATTTTTTTTTTTAGATCTGTTGCATCTTTACTCCAGCGCCATCTACAGTAACTTCTATTGTAACACTCAGAGTAGCAATAAACAAGCTGTCATAAGGTTGTAGTGGTGCTCTCTCTCTCTTGTCGTATTCCAATGTTAGCATTTACCAGATTTAGAAAAATAACTAATTTTAGGTCTTACCAGCGATATTACAGTCCGCATTAATTAGAAGGGAATATTCATGGATAAATTACCCCCCTTTTGTTATCCCGCATCAACAACAAGATCAAATACTTTTTCAATTGATATATGGATGGTCTCTTTGCTACGAATTTCTTATTTTATTAATTTATTTTTTTATCTAAAGAGAAAAAAAACTTCTTAATTATTTTTCTGTAGCCATTTTTAAATTACTTGATTTCACAGCAGAAATAGATTTTAAAAAAAACTTATCCTCGTATCCCAAATTCACTATTCTATTTTTTTTAAAAGAGGCAAACTGTTCAATCATAAATGAGATGTTTGAGGCTTTGGATATTCATCTAACATTTATCCATTTACAGAAATGAATAACAATAAAATTTAATGATTCTAAATTTGTTAACTGTCTACTAATTATAAACAAATGAAGAGGATAATGGAAGAAAGTTCTAAAGTTACATTTTGATGTTTTTTTATTTTATTTTTTATAACATGTAATGAAAAGTTACGTGTATAGATAACAAGAACTGCAAGTTTCTTCTACTGTGGAAAAAACCACCCGAGATGAAATGTATTTTTTCCAGCTCAAGTGGAAGAAAATCTTTTTCAAAAAGAAAGATCAAATATTAACACTATTTTTTTTAAACAATTTATAATTGCAATATAGTTTAAACAACAGCATTCATTTGCAAGCATTTTAAATGAATCATTTCGTCAATTTTATTATTTTTAAATGAAAGAATATTAAAAAACGATTGAAAAGAAAAATAAATTGAATGAATTTCTTAAGAAATTAAAACAGCTGTCATTCTATGTAAATGAGTATAGTCAAACCTAATTTTATTATTATATAAAGAGTTGTTAAAATATGCATTATTAATACTAAATTAACAAATAGCATAATAAACATACGCACTACTAAAAGGCAAGAAAACACAAAAAAACAATTACAAATAGTATACTAAGTTTTATAATCAAATACTGCTAAGTATGAAGACTCAAATCGACTCTTAAATGATATGAATTATCAACTATCTGATACTATATTAAATTTAATTTGCTTAAAATTTAGCTATTCTATTGCTCTAATTCTAAACATTTGTATTGATCTTTCAAGTTTTTTTTTTTTTCATTCTTCAAGTTTTTTCAAATGTCATGGAAGGGGCCGGGATAGCCTGGTCGGTAGGGCGCTGGGCCCATATCCAAGAGGTCGTGGGTTCGATCCTCGCCGGCCGAAGACTCCCCGTGTAGTAAATGGTGACTGATGCACGTTAAATCTGTCGAGTCTCAAAGTCCTCCATGTTCCCACAACAAATCAATACCTCTGGGGGTACTGATCCAGGAGTTTCCCTGTCTTCTGGATTAGTTCAAAATTACAAGGCTACGGAGTTGAACGTTAGTAGTCGTAAACCCATGAAGTTGGGTCGGCTGTTCAACGACGGTTATAAAATAAAATAAAATGTCATGGAAGAAAATAGATTCTTTCCATATGAAATGCCAATCCTTATAAAACATAAATTTTCTTTTCTGCCTGGTCACTTAACAAAACAGTTTACAAGACAGAAAATGTGCTTCACAAACAGTCTATTGACTTAAATATAGCATACGAAATTAAATTTAGCACTTCAATTGTTTGAAAATTTTTGAAATTCAGATTATTTTTATGAAAAAGATACCCAATTACAATTTAAAGAACAAAAAAAGTATATCACTTTATTTACTATTTTCAATAAATTCAATTGGAACAAATCAGAAAGGTTCAATTTTTTTTTAAATATTTGCTTATTTTATTTGAATTTAAAAAAAAAAGCAATTTCAGCAAACAATTCTGTAGTTACAGACATTGCAAATGAGAAGCGGAAGAACCATGCTTAAAATTACTACTGCATAAAAATGTAATTCATTTTGCTTTTGTTCTGTAATTATTCAACCTTTTTATAAATACTATTCATTCAAAAAGGTGTTATAATTATAAATATGAAAAAATATTGGACTGAGAAAATAATAACTAATGTACGTTTTTCAATAAGGACTCTTTTTTTTAAATGTTTTTTACTCCAAAAATTCTCAGAGACTGTAATTTAGTACTTTCCTTCACTGATATTTCCAAAATTAAGTTCAAAACTTGGCATAATAAATCAATGATAATGTTGTACAGTTAAATGAGTCAAATAATCTCATAAATCTCAATTTTATTTTAAATGTCACTTAGGGCCTTTTATACTTTTTCTTCTTTATTTACAGAGTTATCTTAATATATTGTAAATTATTACCTTTGTTATTGAATGTTTTAAAAGAATATTTATATTTTTCTTTTAGAAAATCAATTCTGAATATGATTAGTTCCATTTAGTTACATAATTGAATTGCTTTAAAGATTTTAGTTAAGATTTAAAAACACAAGTAACCATATTGTTGATCTAGAAAACAATTAATTTTGATAATTATGCATTACAATTTGATCTAGATCTGTTAGCATGACATGAAAATTTGTAGTCTTTAAGTTCAATTTAAAGAAATATCTCACAAATTTTTAAAATGTACTTTAAACTTATAATTTTAGGATCCCGTATGCAGGGTTTAGAATTATGAGTGGTCGGACCACTGAAACTTGACTTGGAAAATCATAAAATAATTTTTAGTGGTCCTTTGGTTTAACAATCGATATAAAGGAATGGTATGTTTGTAACAAACATACTGCTCCTTATCCATGTAAATGGTAGATCATTTTAGAATTTTATTTACGTAACTGAATAATAGAATAAATTATCCTACAATAGAATATGGTAGAGTAAAAAAAGTAATTAAGGAAATTTTTTCTCATCTAACTAATTAAATAATGTAATATTTGTGTAGCATTACTGAAGAGAAGTAACCATAACAACTTAGGATATTTTTATCACAAATTATTGTTGTAAAAAACAGTAGTAAAACATCTTTCACTACTACTTTAAAACTTAGTTTTAAATCAAAATTCTAACATAATTCTTAATAGAAATAGAAAAACACCTACAAATGCTTCAATTATGAAGTTAACTTAAAATCATTGAGAAATAAATAAATACTACTTCTCATTGGGTTTCACAAAACGAGAGTGTTGAGATAAGAAACAAAAAATTACCTTTTACAATTTTATTTGTGTAAACAATCGAAAAGTTTACAGCCTTACAAAAGTTTAACGTTTTTGATATGCTACACAGCAATCGCTATAGAGAAATATTTATGTAATCAAACAACTAATGAATAATTTTACAATAGTTCGAAAGAGAAAAAATTTTATCGCATGTCTATTCTGAAGATGTAGAATTTTATAAAAAAAAACATTTAATTAAAAAAAAAATATAATAATTTTTTTAAATTTCAATACAATCCAACATTTCCTCTAAATTAAGAATGAACTCCAAATAATAATGATGAATAAAAATAGCACTAGTAATTTTTATTTTAAAAAGAATGGTTTTACCTTAGTTTATTTTAGAGGTGGTATATTTAAAATTTAAAATTCACAGGAAAAATTATCTGCATTAGAATCACTTATTATTTCTCAGACAACAGAATACTGAATACTATAGTAATAATAATCCAAGAAATTAATTATTCACAAGGCACATTACTATTTGTTTTGACATTCCTGCACAATATTTTCAAGCTGTTTAAAACTTATCAAAAATAACCAATTATACAAATTACTAAAATTAATACTAATTGAGAAAATTGTCATATTAATTCTTAGCCTCAATGGAACTAGTCGTGACTGTCATGCTCACGAGGATTTGAAATAAGTCATTCTTCCAGAAAAACAAAATGGTAAGGTATTACTCAAGTCGTTCAGGGGTTACACCAGAAATAAGAATAACAACACAATTAAAAATAATAATAATAATAACTACACTAATATTAAAAACATGTAATACAAATATTTCCTTTAACTGAAAATAAGGAACCATCACATCATATAGGTATAAAAATAATTCAAGGTAAACAAATTTAATTAACTAAGAATGTAGTTCATTTCAATTTGTAAATATTTAAATGTTTAACTGATGGCTATAAAATCAAATTTAGAAAAGTAAATATAAAATATAAGGGCAAGGCATTATAAAAGTAACGCTCGCGGGTTAGACCCATCTCTCTACATGAAAATAACATCCTCTTCAAGTCTAAGCTTACACAAAGTTTTTTTATTTTTCTAAACAGGAAATGTAAATGCTTCGAAGGCAGACCACTCTTTCCTATAAATTAAGTAGAATAAATTCATCATCTAGAATTTAAGTAGTGATACCAGTGCGTAATCCATTTTTACTAACTTCACTGAAAAGTAACTCAGATAAATAAAAAGCAAGAGTGAAATAACAATTTCACTTTTGTTATTAAGAAATATGAAAATAAAATTTAAAAGAATACACAATAATTTATTAAAAAATTTTTCAAGGATTTATGAAAAAATATTTGTATTAAACAATAAAGAAACAATTACAAATAAACATTAAAAAAGGAAATTTAAAATAACTTTGGTGCCAGAGAATATTCTGGTGACTGTGTTTTGATTTTCAGTTTAATGTTTTGATCTGCATTATTGTCACAAATTAACATATTTCATTATAACTGAGAACATCTCTGAACAGTAATTTCTCCTTTAAATTCATTTTATAAATTTTTTTTAAAAACAAAGTTTAAGCAATACACGTAAATGGTTCAGTGAAAATGTGTAGGGACTTCTTATATCATTTAGTTACTAGTCCAGTGGTTAATTATTGATTTTTTTTTAAAATTCCACTTCTGTCTATGCACATTGCACTTGAATGGCCATAAAGCTGGAAGAATTAGTTACAAAATTGATAAGTCAAACATGCTAAGGAAAAAAAATCTTCAATAATATCAATAACTTAAGACAGTTCTATATAATGCAATTGTTTTTCAAAGTTAGATATAATACATGCTTTAAGCAGTCTAATACACATGAACAAAGAAAAAAAAAATTTAGATAAAAAAAATTGAAAGATAAAAAAATTTTTTAGATAAAAAACCATGCCAACAAAAATATAATATATATAAACATACACAAACACAACACAAATGAAAACTTCTTGTCTTCATATACTCACACAAATTTATTATTCATTTGGAGCATTAATAATTAAAGAAAAATTATTCTAATTTTCATAAGGAACGAATAAACTATCCTCTTTTTTTTCATAATGTAATAAATACTAAAATATTCTTCAAACAAGGATTGCCATTTTTTCTCAACTCTTATTTATCGTTATTTAAAATAAATAAATAAAAACTATGGAAGTTTAACAGTATAACTTCACTCTCATGAGCTCCTTTATTTATTTATTACTTTTTTTAAAAAAGTGACAAATAAACAGATTTAAAGCATAAAATAACTCACTCTTCGATTTCTTCAGCTGATAGAAATGTATCATTAGGTCTAGTAATTAAGGTATTATTCTTTTTCTTTTCATCAGAGGGTGTCACTAAAAATAAAGCTTCTTCATCTTTTGTGATGTAATCACCAAAATCTTGCTCATCAAATAATGATACATCCCCTAAATGGAGAAGATTGACATGTATTTAACATACAAAAATAAGGTTTATTTATTGAGATACTTATTATTAAAAAAAGATTTTAAAAAATACATAATTATTTTTGACACTTGAACATTAAAATTTTTTGGTATTCCTGAACATAATTAATGGGCCATTTGTCCAGGGTCTATATATATATATATATATATATATATATATATATATATATATATATATATATATATATATATATATATATATATATATATATATATATATATATATATATAAGTTCAAAATGAAGAATAAAACAAAGAAAAATATAGACATATGAAAAAAAGGGGGTGGGAAATAATAAGTAAGAAAAAAACAACAAACAACATTTTATTAAAAAAAAAAAAAAAAAAAAAAAAGTGAAATGTTAATTAAAAAACCGGAAAAAACCGGAAAAAAAGCCGGAAAAAAAAAAGATATAATCTTTTCTTCAGCCCAAACGATTATATCCGCAAAACAGAGTGCTTTCTGATATTGTATCAATAAAGCCAAAGCAAAATATATTAATACAATAGTGTGAGGAGCACTCAAAAAAAATTTTTTTATAAAATAACTACATAAAAATAGATCATAAAAAGTAAATATAACATGTAAAAACAGATAATAAAATAAAATTCACTTACTTATTCACTCACTTATTGTTTTTCTTAACTTTCTAAGTGTTTTCTTGCATTTATTTATTTATATATATATATATATATATATATATATATATATATATATATATATATATTAGTATTAAAAATTTAAAAATCTTGTTTAGTCTTTCATCATTATAGAGAAAGCAGAAAAGAAAGCAGTAGACTCCTCATTTTTAACACAAAAGTGTCATACAAGTCAAAAGTATAGAATTAGAAAATAAAATTTATTCAAACATTTACAGAAACTATTTAAGCCCTTAAACGCAAAACTCCTCATTCCAAAAGACAACTAATGATATCTATATAAAATATATAAATTAAATAATTATATAAGTTTCAAACAAAAAATATCAGCCTGTGGGTTTTTGGACATCAAACTCAAAAAGAGAAAAAAATCATATTAATTTGTTAAATATATGCAAATCTGGAGATCTAAGTAATTCAATTACTTATGAGCACCACAGGATAATATTTAAAGAGTATCATAAAATTATTTGCCAAGGCAATTATTGCAAGCAGAAGGCAAACCTGCAAAGGTATTTCAGTGACACGCGAAAAGTACATATTAAATTACTTCTGTTCACTAGCAATCTTAGAAAACATTAACATATACTTCTTCCTTTGATTTAAAGGGAATTTTTTAAAATTATCATAATTCACTCACTTTTTCCTAGTTTCTTACTTTTTGAGAAACTGTGACTCAGAATTTTTTTTTAGTGATGGAAGTAGAAAGTGAAACTTAGTTTGATTTTTCTTTTAAATTTTTGTGGCTTGCAATATTTGTTTTATTTACTTATGAAAAAAATTGGTTTAATAGAAATTGGCTTATTTCTTTGACCTATACAAAGCCACAAATATTTTATTTCAATCTCAAAACTAATTCAGGTAAGAAAATATGAAAGGTTTTAGCACATTTTTCAAAATTGTCATTTACAACTTTTCTAGTGACAAAAGTAAAACTCATTTTTTTTTTTTTTTTTTACATTTTTGTGACTTATAATTTTTGCTTTGTTTACTTGCTAGTTAATGAAACAAAAATTGTTCCAGTAAAAATATAATTGCTTTAAAAAAGAAACCCAATTTATAAAAAGTTCAACTTGATATACAGGGTTCCCACTCTTTTAACAAAGCAAAAATTAAGTACTTTTTTTTGAAAAAATTAAAGGTTTTTTGAAAAATTAAGGATTTTAAAAATAGTATAATAACTGTTATCTTTAAGTATACATATACCCCTAGTGAAAGTGACAATTATTTACCTTTTTGTTAATAAATAAATAAATAAATTATAAAACAACTTTATTATAATGCAAGTACTGATACAATTGTATTTATTACCAGGCTTTGCCAAAGTGGGTCCAGGCAAATTTTGCGACTCTGGAAACTTCTTTCTAAGGTGTTTTTTTTTTTTTTTTAAGTTATTGAACGAGATCATTAGGTTTTGTTTAAAAAACAAAATAATTGTCCTTAGAACAAGACTTTCAAATAATTAATTATAAATTAACAAGATACGTAAATTCAAATGTTATTCAACTTGCTTAAAGAGCATACTAATGTGCATTTAATTATGAGAGAACAATGGAGCTCTTTTAACCTTATGAATGTTTTAATTTATATAAAATTATAATTATTGTTATTATTAATAAAGTTTCCATTACAAGAATTTAAAGGAGGCATCCAGTCAGAGGACCAATATATTAATAGACCAATATATATATAGAGGACCAATATATAATATAATATAGAGCACCAATATATTATTAGAAGACCAATATATTAATGTAAGAAGGACATGATTTCTTCCCCTTGCCTTGCTCTTCTTGTCTCTCTAAAATGCTCTACCCTAGATGAGTGGTCTCATACTAAGCGATAAAAGAACGATTTTTGTTTTTAATACTTTTGTAAGACTGAAAGAAAGTTCCTATTTATTATAGTGATGCTGAAAATTAAGGACTTTTAAAGGCCCTTATTTTCCAAAATAAAGATTATGGAGTTTTTAAAGACTTTTAAGGACAGTGGGAACCCTGATATATAAAAAGTTTGCTTACCTAACTCAAAAATAATAAATAAATATTTATTATTAAGAGAATTTATCATTTAGAGAAATTATCATTTATAATTATTATATTTATAAAAGCAAAAAATGAAACTTATAATTTTTTTGGCAAGTAATTTTTGTTTGCATAATTTGTTCCAAGAGAAATTGAAATAGATTTTCTAAATAAAAAAAAAATTTAAAAAAAACTTATACACTATTTTAGCTCATATAATGGAGTAAAAGTTTTTTCCCTTCTATTCACAAAAATATTAAGGCAAAAAAATTACATCATTGTTTTAGAATGCAAAAGAAATAGAGTTACCAAATTTTCTATCTTGAATTATAATATCAGATTCAACAACTTTCTTAGAGTCAGATTTCACAGATTTTTGTTTATTTGAAACAGCTTTCTTCTCTGTTTTTTTCTCAGTTTCATTAGACTGTTCTTTCTTTTTCTGATATGATTTTGAACTGAATAAACTATCATCATCAAACTCATCAAAGAGGCTCTGAGGGGCACTGCAAAAACCAAAATAAACATGAAAATGAAGGCAAATATTCATCGAAAAAATATTTAGTGAAACTTAAATTGCATATACATATATATGCAACATCTAAAATAATAGCTTAATAGAATTAAAGGAGCTTAAAACTAAACCTTAGAAGAATTATATTTTAATTGTAGACTAGCCTTTCTAACAGATGAGAACATTAAATACTCTCTTTCACATAATAAACTAAGCACTTAACATATATATTATCCTCAACTGAATAGAAATGTAATCTATATTTTTAAATGAGTACATAATGCGTAGTAAAATGCCTTTATGAAACCAAAAATCATTCAATTTAATAAATATTTTGAGATCTTAATACATCTTGCATCCAATCTTATGATTACATCTTACAGCGTCATTTCTAACAAGGAAGTCTGGGTATTGCAGATTACATGATATGAGAAAATAACTATATGCAGCAGGTGAAAATAGTGCACACTTGTCCTTTGGAAATAATGCAGTGAACTTGTCTCCAGAAACTTCCGTGACATGCATATTTGCACATAGCTTTTCTTTACTCTTTTCCTGAATAAATGCTTAGAAAAAATTATTATGGAATTATCATTACAAAAAAGGAATATTAAATATGACTGCAAAATAAAATACTGAGAAACATAAATTGAAAATGAAATATTTAAGTTTTGTAATATGAAAAAGGATAATTTGGCACGAAAGCATTACATATATATATTCATATATTTACATATACAGTCAAACCCCACTATAGTAAACCTTCAAGGGACCGAAATTTCACTTCACTATAACCGTTCTACAAATAATTTTAATTAATGGTTCCAATCTCCCCACTTTAATTACACATTATTTAAATAAATGACCAATAAAATGAAATACAAAAATGACTGAAAAATAACATGTAGTAACAAAAAATGTGCTAACTTTTATTTCTTATTACTTTTCATCTTGTGTTAAAAAAAATAGTAATCTGTAGCTGATGAGCAATCCTCAACATCAAATATAGAAACACTTCTCGACTCTCCGATAATTTTCCCTGAATTTAAGTAATTCCACTTTTTTAAACCTGTCTACTAGATTTCATTCCATGATCAAAACATGCACATGTTCAAACCTGAGTGCTCTGGATATGCAGTTGGTTGCGGGTAGTAACATCTCCACCTACTACACATCCAGAGCACTCAGGTTTGAATATGTGCAATGTTTTGATTAAGCAATATCTTTGTCACGCAATGCTTTGATGAAGAAGTGAAATCTAGTAAAAATCTGTTAAGCTTTTCCATTTCAGGCATTCTAGACCAATCCAATGTGGAAGAACTCCCCTGGTATGATTTTTAAATGCTAACTGCTTGGAGCTGATAATTTCACAAATTTTACTCAGAAAAACCCTATTTTTTCGAAGACACTAGAAAAATATTGGTCAAAATGGAAAAAATTAAAAATGACAAGACAGCTATTTAGTAATATGTATGTATTATGGAAATAGTTTAAATTGAAATTAAATTAAATTTAGTACAAGAAAGTTAAAAATTTTCAACATCAGTTCTTTAAAAAGAAAATAATAATTTCCGATTATTCATTTTAGTTTCATACAGAATTTTAGAATCTATATATTAATTTCAATTTATATTTTAAAATCCATATAATTTAAAATTTAGTTTGAGTGTTCATACTTAACAGTATTTGATACTAAAAAAAATTAATGTTATTTATAATTGTGAATTTAACATGTGCTTTGTATTGGCGTATAAATTTAGTATGTGATTTTAATTTAGTTGTAATAATAAAATTTAATTATGAAATTTTACCAGATCTTAATATAATTTTAAAGTTTTTACTTTATTATTATTTTTTTTTGTCGTGTCTATGACATAGCCGAATCAAATGTTTCCATGAGTCTTGATTACTGCTTCTGCGATTTGCTTGATGTTTTTTACTTTATTCATTTGCTTAAAACATTGAAGGACTACAGTCATGTTAATTTTTGAAAACATATATTAAATTTACTTTTCTTTTCAATTATTGCTCTTTAGTTTTCACTGAGAATAATACATTAAATAGCTATGAAAACAATATGACTATTATTTAAACTGAATGAAAATTTCTTTTAATATTTTGATTTTTCTTTTTGAAAAAGAGTTTATCCCACTTGGGTGGGAAGAAACCAATTTCTTCCAGTTGTTTTTTTCCATTTTGGAAGAAACTTACCATCCCTGATTTTAACACTATAGCAATTTTAACACATCAATCGTAAAGTCATAAAGTAAAACAATGGAATGATTATGAAATGAAGCACTGTTATATAATAAATATTTTATCACTAATCTTCCAATTCAATGATTCATTGTTTATTATTTTAGCCTCTGGATGTCTCAGTTTAATTATGTAATGAACAACTTTCAATAAGTTTTACTTCACTACTCATCCATTGTGTTGAAATCACTCACTTCTATCCACTAATCATGTTTATTTAATAATAAACTTGTATTTTTAAAAAGCAACCTGAACTTTTTACTGAATTAACAATGTCTATATTTATTGAGCAATGTCACACTAGGTATTCCTGCACTATCAGTGGTCTGTCCAGACATTTTGCGAAAGGTCCGTTTTTGTAAAATTGTGAAAAAATTGCTTGTAATTTGTGAATATAAAATAAACGTTAAGTCACATTCATTCAACCAGGGTCCTGCTTTTGTGAATTTGTGCAAATAGAGTCCTGTTATTGCAAAAAACTTTTTCAAGAAGTTTTTGAATTGTAAAGACATACAAGATTATACTCAACACTGTAAAATTATAATAAAAAAAAATTAAATTTTAAAAAATAAACGGCAATTGCTGCTACTATATTAGAGATGCAACATACAAATATTTGGTATTTAGCCTATACTACTGAATGCAGAATAATAATTTCGAACGAATAAAGGAAGAAGCGTCTGCCGAAGACAAAACTTAGTTCGTTTACATTTGTCCTTCTTTCCCTCCCTCCTGGGAAGGGTTCATTCGATCAACCACACAATAATGAAGATAAACAATTTGTGAAAGGTCCGATTAAAATATAAACTATTTTGTGAAGGGTCCGTTTTTAAGTTAAAATATTTTGCGAATATTTTATGAAAAGTTATTTTATGAAGGGAAATTTCTTCTAAGCAGACCCCTGACTATTGAAGAATATAAAGTGAAGACAACACTATGCACACGTAACCATGCACAAGACAAAGGTAAGCAATATTTATCTCTGCTACCTTTTATTCACATAATATTACCAACAGCACTTATCCATTAACTGCTTCCCGCACCAATTTTTTTAAAAAGAAAAAAGCCAAAAATTAGCATATTTTTTTATTAATAAATACAAGGAACTAAAACGAAACCTAATATACAAGTTTAAAGTTGAAATTTTAATCTTTCTTATGTATGAAAAACATTTTATTTACCACCAGTTTACTATCCCGAGTTATCAAGGGGAAAAAAAATTAAATACTAGTCTTTGTATGATAGTTTTTAAAACAAGGAACAACACAAAAATGATAGTTTCCGAACACCAGTGAAGCGATGCGCCATTATTTTAACCCTTTTTTTTCCGATGTAAATTCAGCAACCTTCGTGTATAAGATTGCACAAAACACGTGTGCAGTCCCACAATCCAACAGAAAAACTCGCAAACTTCCAACGACAGCAGATTAATATTATTAATTTTTTTTTTTTTTTGCTTCCAACCAAGTGAAAACGTGATAAAACAAAACGTTCTGACAAATTCTGCTACATCCGACTTTTCTCGGGATAATAAATATTTGCAATCTATACATACCCGAGTTAACTCGGGATAATAAATATTTGCAATCTATACATACCCGAGTTAACTCGGGATAATAAATATTTGCAATCTATACATACCCGAGTTAACTCGGGATAATAAATATTTGCAATCTATACATACCCGAGTTAACTCGGGATAATAAATATTTGCAATCTATACATACCCGAGTTAACTCGGGATAATAAATATTTGCAATCTATACATACCCGAGTTAACTCGGGATAATAAATATTTGCAATCTATACATACCCGAGTTAACTCGGGATAATAAATATTTGCAATCTATACATACCCGAGTTAACTCGGGATAATAAATATTTGCAATCTATACATACCCGAGTTAACTCGGGATAATAAATATTTGCAATCTATACATACCCGAGTTAACTCGGGATAATAAATATTTGCAATCTATACATACCCGAGTTAACTCGGGATAATAAATATTTGCAATCTATACATACCCGAGTTAACTCGGGATAATAAATATTTGCAATCTATACATACCCGAGTTAACTCGGGATAATAAATATTTGCAATCTATACATACCCGAGTTAACTCGGGATAATAAATATTTGCAATCTATACATACCCGAGTTAACTCGGGATAATAAATATTTGCAATCTATACATACCCGAGTTAACTCGGGATAATAAATATTTGCAATCTATACATACCCGAGTTAACTCGGGATAATAAATATTTGCAATCTATACATACCCGAGTTAACTCGGGATAATAAATATTTGCAATCTATACATACCCGAGTTAACTCGGGATAATAAATATTTGCAATCTATACATACCCGAGTTAACTCGGGATAATAAATATTTGCAATCTATACATACCCGAGTTAACTCGGGATAATAAATATTTGCAATCTATACATACCCGAGTTAACTCGGGATAATAAATATTTGCAATCTATACATACCCGAGTTAACTCGGGATAATAAATATTTGCAATCTATACATTCCCGAGTTAATTCGGGGTAATCAGTGAAGTGGTTAAGTGTTTCTTACGTTTTAATGTTTTTGGAGTTACTGCTTTCTCCGGGTATCTTCATTTGTTCAAACAAGCTACTTGAAGATGTTTGACTTTTCTCTCCAAATTTCATTTTAGGGAAAACTTCTGATTCGCTTGGAGTAGCTGCAGAACCGATTTTAGAAACATTATGCTGCTTTGAAGAATTTAAGCCTGCACAAAATTGAATTTGTAATCAGTTTATAGCCATTACATTACTTACAAAAATAAACAGCTGAACAATAGAACACTCATTTCTGCTCTCAAATATTTTTGCTAAACAGAGTAAAGAAATAAAATAGTATTTGTTAAAGTATAAAAAAAAATATCAACATTATATAACAATAAAAAAAATGCAAATTTCAATGCTTATTGATGGAGATTAAAGATTTATCTGTTTTATTTATAAATTAATACTTTTTTTCTGTTTGTTAACAATATTTTTTGTAAATAAGAGGCTTTAATGGGTGAAGAGTATTACATGTGTACTATATAATAGTTATTTAAAATAATTTTTATTAAACTTACAACAGGTTACTAGCATAAGAAAAAATTAAATTATCTCGGAATAATGTAATGTCCGTAACATAATGTTTTAATTAAATAAAACAAAAGATTTCGAAAGTAAAATTGAAAAATCAAATAGAAATAATTAATTAAAACTTAGTTAGAGGATGACCTCTTAATAAGCAAACCACAATGAAGAATTCAAAATTAAAGCACCTCATCTAAATTTTAATAAATATATGGATTTAAAGTAGTTTAAATTGAAAAATGTGCATGAAAGAATTTTTTTGATAAGTGGTTTTTTTTTTCAGGCTCTTCAAAAACAGGACAGAAAAAGAAACATAGATTTGAAAGAAGGAAAAAATAAAAGAAAATTGCTAATCAAAGGAAGTGTTGAATCTCATGCCAGTAAGATCATCAAGTTAATAATCAAAACATTATTTGAATGCTTTTTGTTTTTAGAATTTTAGAAAATTGTTTATTTTAAGTGTTGTGCAAGTTATGTTAAGTGTTTATACATAAATGTAAGCATGTATAAAACTTATAATAAATAGGTTTTCTAAAAACAAAAGAGTGTGCCCCCCATGCTATCCCTATGTAAGTCAGATTATTAAAACTCTACAGCATTTTATGCACACTTTCTCATAAAAACTGTGAATATTTAAAACTATGGCAGTTAATATAGAAATTGCAGGATACAAGGTTTAATCCACTATCAATGCAGGGCACAGTCCCTAGATGAAACTGCAAACAGTAAGAACAGATTCTTTTAAGGAATTTCGAATAATAGTTGAATAACTTTATAATGCAACCTTGAAACGTAAGGTTGGCAATAAATAAATATTTTGTGTTATATATATATCATGTTACATACCATTCAACTTACTTTAGAAATTACTTGGGACAAATCCATAGTAATTATAAAAAATAATTTTTAAATGCAAAAAGTTCAGAATATAATAAGTATGCACTTAAGTATTTATTATTTACAGAAAAAAAAAAATTAAATTATCAAGAACATTATTATTAAAAACTGTTAAATTTATTAATTTTGGTTAGCTTTAGCTATTGTAAAGTTAATGCGAATTGTTTTACATAGATTCTCTATTGTATTCTATAAACTACAATAACTAAATTTTTGTGCTATTTCAAAAATTTACTTGGCTAACATTTTGAGTAGTTTTAAACAAAAACATTATTTGACCCACTGACGGTTCCGTACGTAAAAAGTTGTATTTTAACCTGCACTCTTCTCCGCATAGAAAAAACTAGTTTTTCCGTGTTATTAGAGCAGGAAATAGTGTATTGGAAGAAACATTCCTTCAATTTTGCCCATTCCCAAGTGAGAATCCAAATTTATAAAAGTGTGCACAAAAATACACACCCCAAAAAAGAAAAAACAAACTTCACATATTTGATGTAAAACATCACAAGAAGTAAAATAAATTTTTACATCTTAAATATTAATGAATTTTTCGATTAAAAAAGTGACAAATTACCAATGAATTGCACAAAAGTAGAGGAGCTGCATAAATCAACATTCTTGGCTACAGACTGCATAAACGTGTCAAGAGTTTCAACTTTCTGATCACATGACAGCTTATCAGCAGTTGGAAGAGGAGGTAAATCAGCTTTGGGGAACTTTTTGCTTAACTTATTCTGCAGATCATTGATTTCACGATAGGCTTTGAAAATCTAAACATTCAATTAAAAAATATGTATCAGAAACAATTTCAAAGAACAACTATTTTAAATTTGTTTTAAAAAAAAAGATAATACAATATTAGATAAGATCAGCGACTTATTATGTTTTAGCTGAATTAGAAATTTTCCTTTTCAGTTATTAAGTTTTTTAACTCAAATCTTATTTCTAACAAGATATGTAACGATTTGGACACAATGGTAAAACTCATAGGAAAAAATCATGAGTTTTAGGCACGGAAAAATAAAATATGGTTCTTACTGCCCAATCCAAAATTTGATAGTTTTGTTAAGAAAGTGTTGCAAAATAAAACCCCCAAAAAACTAGAATTCTTTTGATAAGTTTAGTTTAAACAGTAAGTTACCTTTTTTTTAAAATTCTTGTCATAAATAAAATTAAACAATCACTTACTCTTTCATTTTTGATTTCTATTTAATATTTTAAAATAAATATTTATCTAAACGCATGTGTCTACAACATAATATTTTGCTGATCCTTGCAAATAAATAAATAAATAATAATAATCATCATTTTTCTAAAAATGATTTTCCAACTTTTTAAAATGATTCAAGTTTTCAAAGTTTATTGAACTTCAACTCAGGAATGGCTAAGATATCACGTGTTAATTTTTTGAGAACCAAATTTGAATACAGAATATAGCTCAAATGTTTTTTGTAAAATCTTACATTCATGGTTAGGAGTTGACAAAAAAATATAAGAATCTTTAGATAGCATAAATGATCATTTGTATATAACATATATGAAAATATGATATTTTTTTAATAAATAAATAGTAAATTAAAACGAAATTTTTTCTTTCAAAACAAAACTTAAATTGGTGGTTGCTATTTGAGCAACATAAAATCATATATGCTGCTTAAATAACAAAATTTATTAGTTCATTAAGAGTTTGTAGTAGAAAATTTATTGTTGAATTTTTATTGTCATCAAATGCAGCAATTATGGCAGTTTTTAATGTTTATCAGTTTTTACTGGTAAAAAGAAATGTGATTGAGATAATAAGGAGTTGAGTACACTGCTCTATGATACAAAAAACATATTTTTAGCATTTTAAAACTGTAAAAATGGAGTTATGTCTTGTTTTGAAGGTAACAACAATTTAAGTTTGCCCAAATAAAAATCACACAGATTTTACAAACAATACAAAATGCAGGATTGTTTTTTTTAACCGACATATCATAATTTTTAAAAATAGAACGTTTGATATAATTAAAATAGTTCACAAATTTCCTAATAATACAAACAAAACAAAAAGTATAAAATTATTGCAAATTTCAGTTTATAATCCAAAAAAATATAAGTGCAGCATTAAAAGCATAGTTTATTTACCCCAAAAGTTGTTGAGTCGGTTTCTAAAATGAACATGTACTCAAAATACTAAACTTAAAGAATTTGTCATATTTTATGTTCAAGCAATTGAACTCAAAATAAGAGAATTTAGAGAACAGCTTTATATCCCAGAATTTTCATGTAGCATAATTGTTTTAATCATTTTTTAAAATTTAATAAGTTTTCAGAATTAATTGAAATATTCAGTTTTGTTTCAATAGATACACCTAAGCTTTAATTAAAGTAAACAAAAAAGTATGTGCATCTCTATGGATGTCAAATATATTTGATATCTAATGTTTAATGATAATTTTTAATTGCAAGAA